>NC_091998.1:58995853-59295853 GCF_044704955.1 Pristiophorus japonicus | reverse complement strand
ACACCAGAGGTAACGGTGTGTGGGCGGGAAGAGAAGCCATTTCAGGTAATTCTCCAGCTACGATTAGATAGATAAGAAAGGAAGCAGGCGAGTGCAGTCCCACCCTGCTGCATGGTGACAGTGAGGATAAAGAGCTGCCCAGTGACTGAGGTGTGAAATGCACTGCTTGGTGTGGCAATGAGTCCCACAGACGAGAAGTCTGTCCAATTTGTGGTGAACTTGTTGATCTCAATCGGGCCAGCAGTAATGGTGCCACAATTAGCAGAGACGGTGAGAAGATTGCAGCAGTCTATTAGCTTCGAATTACACTTTCCGTGTGTGAATTGTCCTTCAGAGTTCCTGGCCTTTGGGAGCCTGAGGTGCTAAAGCTGGTATAGTATGTCCAGGAGAGGATGGGAGAGGCAGATGGACCAAGGACGGAATCAATCATTGAAAAAGTGTGTGCAGGAAAATGCAACCAGGTTACACAGCTCAACTGACTCCCACACTCAGCACACTCCAGCCGAGAGACTGCAATCTCACAATTTGGTTGCTCATCCTCCATGGAACGGGAAAACTAACGATCAGCTTGGAGCTGAGGCTATTCTTCATTCAGATGGTCATTGCAGCAGTATTAACACTATAGGGTCTCACCTCCCCAGTACAGAGCGGTAGCAATCAGAGCTCTCACCACCCGTGTTCAGGAAACAATGCATGTCTCTAATAGAGTCTCTAATAAAGTCGTAGTGGATAGCACAATCGCCTCTGAGTCAGAAGGTTGTGGGTTCAAGTCCCACTCCAGGGACTTCAGCATATAAATCTAGGCTGACACTCCAGTGCAGTACTCAGGGAGCGCTGCATTGTCAGAGGTGACGTCTTTCAGATGAGACGTTTAACCAAAGCGCTGTCTGCTTTCTCAGGTGGATGTAAAAGATCCCATGGGCACTATTTCGAAAAAGAGCAGGGGAGATATCCCTGGTGTCCTGGCCAATATTTATCCCTCAATCACCCTAACAAAAACAGATTATCTGGTCATTATCACATTGCTGTGTGTGGGAGCTTGCTGTGCACAACTTGGCTGCCGCAATTCCCACATTACAACAGTGACTACACTCCAAAAGTACTTAATTGGCTGTAAAGCGCTTTGGGATATCCAGTGGTCATGAAAGACGCTATATAAGTGCAAGTCCTTCTTTCTTATCAATACACCAAACCTCAGGAAGCCCTTAATACTGGACCCTGAATGAATGCATTATGGCCCAGCTCAGTTTTGAAGTGAGGACTCAAGCTATGAGGGCTACTTATATAAGGATGCGCTTATTTGTACTGCAAAAATGGCTACCATGCTCCAGCCTTTGTCTATGATTGGTCCCCTTGGAGGATAAGCCACACCCTGAAATTTCACAGGAATGTGTAACTGGAACTGCCCATCCCAAGGTCTCATTGACTTTGCAAATTGTAACTCGATCCACTTTGACTTCCTGAAGTGACAGAGGACAGAACTCCCCAGAAGACAGCAAGGGCCAGCCAAAGTGCCGTACCCCAGTCCAAGTGCATGCCTCCCCCAGCCGAAGTGTCTTACCCCAGCACGTGCATCCTTCGCCCCGCCCCCCACAGTGTGTACAGATTGTTAACAGGTTTATTGGATATGAAGTGAATAGTGACTGTGTCGTGACTTCTGGATATCATCCACTCCAATGATGTCCTTTGTAGGGGGTTGAAAGAACGTGATCTGTCTTCCCTGAGTTCCCTCCCTCCCCTCCGATTTCCCCCCTCAACCCATGTCTCTCCGCTCCCACCCCTCACCCATGTCTCTCTCCCCCAATCTCTCCCCCCAGCCTCTCTCTCTCTCCCCTAGTCTCTCTCCCCCACCACAGTCACCCCCACTAAGTCTCTCTCTCTCTACCACCACCCCCTTCCCCCCCCCTCCCCGCTGCTTCTCTGCCCGCCACTGTCACTCCCGGCCCCCCGCCGTAGCTCTCAGGGTGAGAGAGTCAGGGGTGGGGGGTTGTGTGTGGAGATAGTCGGGGAGAGAGAGTCGGGAGGACAGAGTCAGGGCCGGGCCTGAGCGGCCTAAGAGAGTCGGGGGCGGGGGGGGGGGGCGAGTCAGCAGGAGAGAGTCGGAGGTAGAGACTAGGGGGTAGAGAGTTGAGGGAAGAGAGTTGGGAGGGGTGGGGGGGAGAGCCGAGGGCGAGAGAGTCGGGGGAAGAGAGAGTAGGGGGGAAGAGAGTCGGACGGAGAAATTCTGGGGGGAGAGAGTCGTGGGGGGGAGAGTCAGGAGGGAGCCGGGGGAGAGAGTCGGGGGAAGAGAGAGCCGGGGGAGAGTCGACGGGCGGGAGAGTGTCGTGGGGAGAGAGTCGGGGGGAAAGAGTCGGGGGGAGAGAGACGGGGGGAGAGAGTAGGGGTAGAGAGTCGGGGGAAGAGAGTCGAGGGGAGAGAGTCGGGGGGAGAGAGTCGGGGGGAGAGAGTTGAGGGGAGAGAGTCGGGGGGAGAGAGTCGGGGGGAGAGAGTCGAGGGGAGAGAGTCAGGGGGAGAGAGTCGGGGGGGAAAGAGTCGGGGGGAGAGAGTCGGGGGGAGAGAGTCGGGGGGAGAGAGACGGGGGGAGAGAGTAGGGGTAGAGAGTCGGGGGAAGAGAGTCGAGGGGAGAGAGTCGGGGGGAGAGAGTCGGGGGGAGAGAGTCGGGGGGAGAGAGTCGATGGGAGAGAGTCGGGGGGAGAGAGTCGGGGGGAGAGAGTCGGGGGGAGAGAGTCAAGGGGAGAGAGTCGGGAGGAGAGAGTCGGGAGGAGAGAGTCGGGGGAGAGAGTCAAGGGGAGAGAGTCGGGGGGAGAGAGTCAAGGGGAGAGAGTCGGGGGGAGAGAGTCGGGGGGAGAGAGTCAAGGGGAGAGAGTCGGGAGGAGAGAGTCGGGGGAGAGAGTCGGGAGGAGAGAGTCGGGGAGAGAGAGTCGAGGCGAGAGAGTCGGGGGGAGAGAGTCGGGGGGAGAGAGTCGAGGGGAGAGAGTCGGGGGGAGAGAGTCGGGGGGAGAGAGTCGGGAGGAGAGAGTCAGGGGGAGAGAGTCGGGGGGGAGAGTTGGTGGGGAGAGAGTCGGGGGGGAGAGTCGAGGGGAGAGAGTCGGGAGGAGAGAGTCAGGGGGAGAGAGTCGGGGGAGAGAGTTGGTGGGGAGAGAGTCAGAAGGAGAGAGTCGGGAGGAGAGAGTCGGGGGGTGGAGAGAGTCAGGAGGGGGAGAGAGTCGGGGGAGAGAGTCGGGCGGGGAAAGAGTCGGCGGGGAAGAGAGTTGGGAGGAGAGAGTCGGCAGGGGGGAGAGTGTCGGGGAGAGTCGGGGAGAGAGTCAGGAGGAGAAAGTCGGGGGGGGAGAGAGTCAGGAGGGGGAGAGAGTGAGGGGAGAGAGTCGGGGGAGTGAGTCGGGGGAGAAAGAGTCGGGGGGAGAGAGTCGGGGGGGGAAAGAGAGTCGGGAGGAGAGAGTCGGTGGGGGGTAGAGTGTCGGGGGGAGAGAGTCAGGGGGAGAGAGTCGGGGGGGGTGGTGGGGAGAGAGTCAGAGGGAGAGAAATGGGAGAGAGAGTCGGAGAGGAGTGAGTCTTGGGGAGAGAATCGTGGGGGGAGAGAGTCGGGGGGGGGGTGGGGAGAGAGTCAGAGGGAGAGAAATGGGAGAGAGAGTCGGAGAGGAGTGAGTCCTGGGGAGAGAATCGTGGGGGGAGAGAGTCGGGGGCGGGGGTCGGGCGGAGGAGAGAGTCAGGGGAGAGTGTCGGGGCCTCAGGTCCTGCTTCTCGGCACCACCGGGGGGAGTGAAGTTTGACGGGGAGTAGGGCTTGACAGTCTGTCAAAAGAAGTGCAGTACAAATAGTTACACTGATTGTATAATATATTATAAGAGAGCTGAGGAGCTAAGCTTTGCTAGGTCTCTTCAGCCATGGAGACCCTTGCCCATCCTGCCAGCCAGGCTCTCGCCCTAAGCCAATGACAGGAGCGTTTCCCCCAACACCGGGGGCACCGAGATTGCTGAAGCGGGGCGTCACCGGGAGACCGAGAGACCAGGGGAGCAGCTTTAAGCTGCCCAAAAGCGCGGGAAGCCTGGGCCAAGCTTCGGGCCAATTAGAGGAGAGGCGTGCGCGCATTGGTGACAACTCTCCACCAATCAGAAGAGAGGCAGGCACCCATTGGTCATCACTCTTCGCCAATCAGTGGAGAGGCCAGCTTACATTGGTCATTGCTCTCCGCCAATCATTGCCTGCCTGAGCTGATGTGAAATGGGCCCTTGTGCCATGGTGATGGCTCAGCTCCGGGCTCACCAATCGCAGGCAGGAACTCTTGTCGTCTCACTTGAATTTTTAAGTAGCCGGCCTAGTTTTGTTGAGTTTTTAGTCATGCCTGCCAACAATTTCAAAGCTGTGTTCACCCTGTTAAGGAACATAGGGACAGGAGGAAGCCATTCGGCCCCACAAGCCTATTCTGCCCGCTTTAGCTCCATATCCCTTGATACCAACAAAACTATGTTGGTCTCAGTCTTAAAAATATCAACTGACTCAGCTTCAACATCCATTCTGGGGAGAGACTTCCACATTTCCTCTTTTTTTTGTGTAAAAAAAGTGCTTCCTGATTTCACTCCTAACCCAGACTAGCTCTAATTTTAAGATTGTGCCCTATGTTATGGATAAGCTCAGCAGAGGCAATAGCTTCTCTGTATGTATACAGTACTGTCGAAGCCTGTTCTCAACACCAACAATGTGCAATTATATAGCGCCTTTAATGTAGTAAAACATCCTAAGGCAGTTCACAGGAGCTTTATAAAACAAAATTTGACACCAAGCCAACATTTTCCAATCCTCTCTGGCTGCAGGAGTGGTACCGGAGGATTGGAGGATTGTTAACGTTGTACTGTTGTTTAAAAAGGGAGAAAGGGATAGACCGAGTAATTACAGGCCAGTCAACCGAACCTCAGTGGTAGGAAAATTATTGGAAAAAATCCTGAGGCACGAAAGACACGGATTAATCAAGGACAGTCAGCATGGATTTGTTAAGGGAAGGTCGTGTCTGATTAACTTGATTATATTTTTTGAGGTGGTAACAAGGAGGGTTGATGAGGGCAGTGCGTACGATGTAATGTATATGGATTTTAGCAAAGCTTTTGATAAGGTCCCACATGGCAGACTGGGCACGAAAATAAAAGCCCATGGGATCCAGGGCAAAGTAACAAGTTGGATCCAAAGTTGGCTCAGAGGCAGGAAGCAAAGGGTAATGGTTGATGAGTATTTTTGGACTGGAAGGATGTTTCCAGTGGAGTGCCGCAGGGCTCAGTACTAGGTCCCTTGCTTTTTGTGGTATATGTCACTGATTTAGACTTGAATGTTGGGGGTATGATTAAGAAGTTTGTAGATGATACAAACGTTAGTCTGGTGGTTGATAATGAAGAAGAAAGCTGTAAACTGCAGGAAGATATCAATGGACTGGTCAGGTGAGCAGAACAGGGGCAAATGGAATTCAATCCGAAGTGTGAGGTAATGTATTTGGGGAGGGCTAACAAGGCAAGGGAATACACAATACATGGTAGGACACTGAGAAGAATAGAGGGGCAGAGAGACCTTGGAGTACATGTACACAGATCCCTGAAGGTAGCAAGGCAGGTAGATAAGGTGGTTAAGAAGGCATTTGGGATACTGGCCTTTATTAGCCGAGGCATGGCATACAAGAGCAGGGAGGGTTATGCTTGAACTGTACAAAACACTAGTTAGGCCACAGCTAGAGTACTGCATTCAGTTCTGGTCACCACACTACAGGAAAGATGTGACTGCAGTAGAGAGGGTAGAGAGCAGATTTCCGAGGATGTTGCCTGGATTGGAGAATATTAGCTATGAGGAAAGATTGGATAGGCTGGGGTTGTTTTCTTTGGAACAGAGGAGGCTGAGGGGAGACCTCATTGAGGTGTATAAAATTATGAGGGACCTGGATAGAGTGGATAGGAAGGAGCTAATTCCCTTATCAGAGGGGTCAACAACCAGGGGGGTGTAGATTTACAGTAATTGGGAGGAGGTTTAAAGGGGATTTGAGGAGAATTTTTTTAATGCAGTGGATAGTGGGGTCTGGAACTCACTGCCTGAAAGGGTGGTAGAGGCAGAAACCCTCACCACATTTAAAAAGTACTTGGATGTGCACTTGAAGTGCCGTAACCTACAGGGCTACGGACCGAGAGCTGGAAAGTGGGATTAGGCTGGATAGCTCTTGATCGGCTGGCATGGACATGATGGGCCAAACGGCCTCCTTCTCTGCTGTGAATTTCTATGCTACTATGATAAGGAGAAATTACGTCAGATGATCAAAACTTGCTCAAAGAGGTAGGTTTTAAAGAACGTCTTAAAGAGGAAAGGGAGGTAGAGAGGTGGAGAGGTTTAGGCAGGGAGTTCCAGAGCTTAGGGCCTAGGCATCAGAAGGCACAGCCACTAATGGTGGGGCGATTAAGATCAGGGATGCTCAAGAGAGCAGAATTAGAGGAGTGCCGATATTTCAGGGGGTTGTGGGGTTAAAGGAGATTACAGAAATAGGGAGGGACTGGAGGGATTTGAAAACAAGGCTGAGAATTTTAAAATCGAGTCATTGTTTAACCGGGAGACAATATAGATCAGCTAGCACAGGGATGATGGGTGAACAGGACTTGGTGTGAGTTAGGACACGGGCAGCAGAGTTTTGGTTGAGTTCAAGTTTATGGAGTGTAGAACGTGGGAGGCCAGCCAGGAGTGTGTTGGAATGGTCAAGTATAGAGGTAACAAAGGCATTGATGAGGGCTTCAGCTGTGGATGAGCTGTGGCAAGGGCGGAGACAGGCGATGTTATGGAGGTGGAAATAGGCGGTCTTAGTTATGCTGCGGATATGTGGTCGGAAGCTCATTTCGGGGTCAAATATGACACCAAGGTTGTGAACAGTCTGGTTCAGCCTCAGACAGATGCTGGGGAGAGGGATGGAGTTGGTGGCTAGTGAACGCAGTTTGTGACGAGGACTGAAGACAATGGCTTCGATCTTCCCAATACTTAATTGGAGTAAATTCCTGCTCATCCAGTACTGGATGTCGGACAAGCAGTCTGCCAATTTAGAGACCGTGGAGGGGTCGAGAGAAGTGTTGGTGAGGTAGAGCTGGGTGTCATCAGCGTACTTGTGGAAACTGACGCTGTGTTTTCGGACGATGTCACCAAGGGGCAACATGTAGATGAGAAATAGGAGAGGGCCAAGGATAGATCCTTGGGGAACACCAGAGGCAATGATGTGGGGCAGGAAGAGAAGCCATTGCAGGTGATTCTCTGGATACATTAAGAATGGAACCAGGCGAGTGCAGTCCCACCCAGCTGGACGGTGGTGGAGAGGCGTTGGAGGAGGATGGAGTGGTCAACCGTGTCAAAGGCTGCAGACAGGTCGAGAAGGACGAGGAAAGATGTTGTTGTAATGAGGGCTGAGAAACTGATGTCCACGTGGCGATGTACATTACCAGTCTAGGACGGCTGAGCAAGAAGTGATACAATACTTCGATGAAAACATTGCATGTGATTCAGGTACTGCCACCAATTCTAACACCCCAACTCTGGCCAACTTTCACCTCTGCCAGCACCACAAACCTGTGCAACTCCATACCTCCTTCCCCATTCCCCCTTTCTGTAACCAATGGCTTTTAAAACCCAAGTTTAGTGTCAGCTAATCGCCATTTGTTGATTCACCTCATCTTCTCACCTAGTCATTTCCACTTTGATGTCCTGCAATATGGACCTTAGCTCTTCACCCCTCCAACTTTATTTAAAGTCCAATTTTGATAAAGTGTGCTGCATTCAAAATGAGAGGGCTGGTTTCCCAATTTTCCCAGAATTGCATGAAAGGTTCGATATATTCAGGACTGCAGCATGGATAGTGCAGGTTACAGATACGTGTTAGTGACTGCATCGTTGATAGGATCAGCAGTGCATGAGTATCTGCTCATAAAGATTCCCCCACTCACAAGCAGGACACTCAGCTGCCCCCATAATGTAACCAGCCCTGACAACTTAACTACAAGGTGTAATGGACATTGATGCAATCAGCAGACCGCAGCAGTGCAGTACACTGCCCCTAGGCTGTCTGTAAGCCATTGTGGACATCATCAAGATCCAGGTCGGTGAATGAAGCGTGGCCAGGTACAGCAGGAATCGTGAGGTCGGGGCGCAGGAGTGGCAAGAGATTGCAGTGCGATGTGATCGGGACCCAGGAGAGGCGTGAGTTTGGGGCCAGAAGAGGTGAGGGCCCAGGGGCTGCACGGGCCAGCCCACACTGTGATATGTGTGTGCACTAGGTCCGTGCAGCAGAGCTGGTCTCCAGTCGTCTTGGTTAACCCTTGCTACTGGACCAAGACCTAGCTCCGTCAAGCCCGTGTGGTGGCTGGTGTGCAATGGCTACCACACGTTTAAAAAAAATCCACCCACAGGCATCTTCCACCCTTCAACATGTAGTTCAGGACCTGGAATATTAGATCCTTCATTGAAACACCTGTGAACTCATCCTTTTTTGGCTTGGAAGCAAGTCATCCTCATTTCGAGGGACTGCATATGATGGTGATGATGTAAAGCTGCACTCCCAGCACTCATTGCATGCACTGAACCACAGCTACAATATATCATGGAAACAATATACAACTGGAGAACAATGACAATAAAACAATCTTTAAAAAAAAGACAAATGTTGCACTGACTGAGAACTATGATGGATAGAACATAATAGGAGCAGGAGTTGGCCATTTGGCCCCTCAAGCCTGCTCTGCCATTCAATATCATGGCTGATCTGATCTTGGCCTCAGCTCCACTTCCCTGCCTGCTCCCCATAACCCTTCACTCTTATCGTTCAAAAATCTGTCTATCTCCACCTTAAATATAGTCAAAGACCCAGCCTCCATATCTCTCTATGGTAAAGAATTCCACAGATTCACGTTCCTCTGAGAAGAAATTCCTCCTCATCTCCATTTTAAATGGGCGTACCCTTATTCTGAAACTATGCCCCCTAGTTCTATGTAAGATAATAAAGGTTGAACCACAACCACCTCCCCAGCTCCCTTATAGCCCACTACTTCTGCCCCGAGGAGATGCTCAGACACTTCTGCTTTGTGTTAGGGCAGAGAACAAAATGTTGCACTCATGGATTCATTAGTTGGGGAGTGTGTGGGGTAGGTGTATATTTATTTCTATATTTGAACATTCATTTAGAAATGAAAGCCATACAGATGCCACAGAGCCTGGGAACACGGGGCAGCTTTTTATTTTCAGTACTTGTCATCTGAGCGAGGAAGCAATAAACAATGTTGCAGAATAAAATAAATTCATTCCTCCTCCATTTTAGTTCAGAAATATTCTCCCGTCGTATTAAAAATAATTTCAAATATGAAGATTGGTAATTTGGACAAGGTACAGAGGTGCTTGCGGGCCATAGAACCATATATGGAGCTATACAAGGTTCTCGTGGAATCATTATCTGGTAACCATGGAAAACTCCCTGGAACCCAACCCAGTGACTGTGGAACTGTACCTGGGCAAGACATGGATATCTTCAAGAGAGCCGGGAGAATCTTTAAAAATGTTCTGGGTGTAAATGCATTGGCTAAATGGATCCTATCTAAAAACAGAACTGTTTTATTTGATAGGATGTGCTCGGGCTTTCTCTATGGGAAGCAGCATAAGCAGGGAGAGCCGAAGAATCTGCACACAGCCATGTTACACTCACTTGCTGGAGGCAGACCAGGCTCAGGCACGTTTCTGTCATAGCAACAGTGCTAAATATAGAAAATGCAGCTCCACTCTCAGCTGCCGGTGAATGGCTGGGCTTAACGCTCATCAAATTAACTTTAACAAGAGCTGCTGGTGTGAACAAACACAGCCGTGGCATTACAGCGAAGGAGATTTCATTTTTTATTTAAACGTCAATTTGAAGAGTGGAGCCTCCTGTTAAATGAAAATTAAAATTGCCCAAATGCAGAGTTGTGTTTGGAGCTTGTCTGGGTGGATTGAAGCTTTCGGCCACTCATTCCAGCATTTAGCACTTGCCCTCCCCCTCGCTGTTTAGCAGCCGAGTCCTGAACGCGGTGCATCTGCTCCAGAGCCAAGCTTTCAGCAATCAGAAATCTGCATTGATCCTTTAATGATTAAAATGTAACTGGTACTAAGATATGTAACAGGGCAGTGCCCAGGTCCCAGAGATCCAGACCTACTTCAGAGCTTTATCAGCAGTGAGCCAGTCGCCATTTTCTCAATGTGGAACTCTGACCCTGTCCCTGCCCCCCCCCACATTTATTCTATTTCCCCAAGCTTTAGCTATTAGGTAAAAAAAACATGCACACGAATGTCATTCAGCATCAACCAGGTCAATGAGGTATTAATATTTTATTAGATGCTGGTGTGGCTGTAACCTGCCATCATGAATCCCCAATTCTCAAACGTTTTGCAGCTCAGAGGCTTCTTACATAGGAGGATGAACAGACTTCAATGTCCGCAAACTATCAAGAATGACTGAGGCATTGTGAGAGTAACACTGCCCAATTGGTGCGGCCTCCTTCTCTACAATCCCTCACCATTGATCGCTCGATGAATCTAAAGTCTGTAATTTTTGGTGAGTTTTGTCCCCTCCTGAAGATGCTAACTCCAGTTGGGCTTGGGTTTTGGCTGAAAGTAGCCTTCTACTGGCTCACCCAAATGGCCATGCTTAATAGACAACATTTGCCAGTGAGAGTGGTCACCCATGATACTCGACAACAAGGGTAAGCTCAGTTCTGTCCTCACCCACCCAGGCACACACTTTCAGAGGGACAGTGCATAGGAATTAGCATCCCAAGGGCTGTAGAGGACAATTATACCAGTCCAGTTGAGATTGGCTCAGTACAGACCAGGGCTAGAACGAGATGTTTTTGTGCTGTCGGACTCTGTACCACACCAGGCATTGCATAAACTGGGCCAGCCAGCATGGAGCTTCTTTCCATCTTTCTAAAGTACCAGGTTTAAGGGGTCACTTTAACTTGCAGGAGAACTCAAGAGGTTGTAGGTTTTAGGACAAATTGAAAAGGGAAAATCACCTGAAGAAATTCCACATCAAACTAACTTTTTAGCATAATGCTTTTTCTTCGAAAGACTGCATTGAAATAGCTGATATCTTTCTTGTTGTCTTCTATAAAGTGTACACTTCCCCTTCGCCACAGCACTCAATCCCCAGGTTTTGCTGCATGATAGTGAGATTAAGGTGATGAGCAGTATTTGTACATGGTTCAATGCAGTTTGTGGCATATTAGATGCAAGTGGGCCTTGTACTTTTCATTTCCTTAGGTTGCAGAACATTGCACTTTGGCCCAATAGAGTTCCATTTTGATGCAACATCAATAGTGGTGACGGAAGAGGTACATGTATTGCTCTGATAATCTATGGGCTTTACTGGTGCAAGCGTTGTCGTCTTCATGGATCACTTGGGTACTGACTGTGGAGCCTCACAAGCCACTTACTTTAAACGAATGCTCCCCATTAATTGTATAGACGGCAAGCTGTTGATACTAACATCCAATTTAAGATTTATCCACCAGTGAGGTAACAGCATTAACAGCCCTTTCTAAAAAGCTCCAGCCTCACGATTCAGACAGGACTAACCAGCAGTGAGGAATCGAGTGCATATGGAGGACGGTGTTGCCTGGGCTTGGTAGGCTCGACCAGTTGAAACACCCCAGCCCCAGTGGAATGGCAGAAATGTTCTTGAGGCGGTTTGCATCGCTGTTTTCCACAAAATGTACCAAAAAAACCACAGCAGGGTACAGCGAACAACTCCAACCAACCACACTGTGATCGGTGCAAGAAGGTGCAGCTTCTGCATTGGGCTCAGTCAGCGGACGTATAAAAAAAAAGTTAGATGATAGTCATATCGGGGATGACCAACTCAGCAATACTCCATTGGCTGCCAAGCCAAGTAGAGAGAGGTGTGTGTGGTGAAGTGGCAGTGTGGCCCATCACTATGCCCAGTGAAGTGGCTGCAGCATAACGTTCGGTTAAAATGAAACATTTCCTTTGCAATGCCGGTTTTATTAGTAACAAATAAAGGTGGATCATTGTTAACAAAAACTTGAGTTAGAGAATAAATACTGCACACTGTTCAACAGGCAGCACTCATTTACACCAGCGTGCAAGCCCAGAATTAATATCTGTGCACTCCCCATGCAACATCATGCACAATGCGCTTCAGATACACTTTACAAACAGCAAGTCACTGCTCAATTTAGGATTTTTTTTTAATGAGGCAACACATTAAAACCACAGCAGGAAAGTTTTTTTGGGGAAAGTCACAGGCTTAATTTGGTAGCACTCACTCCCTTTACTTTAAACCCATTGTAACAAAAAGAGTGAAGACCTGATATCAGTATCAGATTTGGACAAAACTAATCTAAAGCGATATGGGATCTCATGGATTTCACTCCCACGTCAATCAGAGGGAGGGATAAAATGGGACTCTCATTTTTAAAACCACTTGGGTTTTGTTTAAATAAAGTGGCACTTGTTAAACAAGGGCATCTTTGCAAAGGCCAAACCACTCAAGCTACTTGCACGATCTCCCACTAAATCTGGTCAGACTTCTAATGCCCTGGTCTACTGGACCCTTGTGCAATATGGTCATGGATCACTGCACTGTGCTAAACTTTAGGACCAAGTGTAGTCTCGTAGGTTTATGCTCCTGCAAACACCCCCCACATCTCAAAATGAAGTGGTATTTTATACGCTTCATTTAAATTTGAAGTGAAATATAATATATTTTACTTTGCACAAATTCAACAATGCTCCATGTAAAAAAATAAAGATTTGTCTGGAAAGACAGGCTCGTACGTCAGGACTTTTATCTTTCTCCCAGTAGAAACGACGCCTGCTCACTTGCACACCTGAGTTACCCTACCTGGGGGCAATTTTATTTGAATCTGCCCTCTTGTGCTCTTTGTTTGTCTGTGCACAGATGCGTCTATTGGCGATAACGCAATTTGAGTCACCCTGCTCACAACGGCAGGATGTGCGGTAGGCGGCAGGGTCACAATACTAAACGAGCTCTATTAAAGTGCAAGGCGCTCAATGCAAGTCAGAGAATAGCTGCTTCCAACTCATCCAGGGTGGTCAAATTAGTGTTTGAAAAATATTCCTGCAGTCAGGAGGAGCCTGTTAATTGGGTCAATTGGGGTAGGGGAGGGAACAAACATTGTCAGGTGAAATGGTTTGCAGTTTGTAATTGATTTTTTAAAAACTCCTGTTGTAAATACAATTTGAGGTCCAAACGTGAAAAGCGGACGTCAGTGACAACCCAGCAGGATCTGGCTGACTGCCAACTGATGTGAAAGGCCATCAAACTGCATTTAACACAGAATACACGAGTCTGGAAGGTTCCCATTTTCTATTAAACTAACTTTTTAAGTTAGCTGCAGATTTAAAAAGCGATGTATACTTTTCTCTGTGCCAAATTCAAGGAAGAGGAAAACTGTTAATTCCACAAGACCTTCTCCTGCAACTCCCTCCCCCTCTCCCCGCGGCTGTGTTGCACCCGGCTTCTGCTCATGCTTTGTCATACTCAAGTAAGTTACCACACCATGAACAGCAAATCCAAAAATACTCATGTCAATGCAGCAATCTCTTTACATTAAGCTGAAGTGGGTGCTAGGACTAAGCGACTGACAGAAAGAAAGATGCCGTATTACTCCTCTATGCATCCAAGCTTTATGCAAGCCTAATTTCCCATTCAGCACAGTAGGCACTTCAAACATTACAAGCAAAAAACACGGGGTTGGTTAGAATTCAAAAGGCAGTTTAGTTAAAACAAAGTTTAGTTGCAGTTTTCTTGAAATAAGTTGCACACAGAATCTTTTATAGTTACTAGTGTTGTTTTAAGGGTAAGTGATAAATGCCCATTTTAAAGGTCAAGTAAAAAGCTTTTGCTTTTTTCAGATCAAAAAAAAAGTGTTGCAGATAAGAGCCAAAAAATTTGGGTTTAACTGTCAAAATTATCAACATTCAACTGAATGAACTGCAAATACTGGCAGACATGAATCTGAGCTGACTGACCTGAAGGTCAGATGCAACATAATGCTCTAACACATTTAATAGTGAAAAAATACACATAAGGTGAAGGAAGTCTGTTCTACGTTAGAAAAGATCTTCATCTCCTGAAACAATGATCAAAAATGTCTGCACTCTTAGTTACAATAACACACAACCATAATTAACCTCATGAATTTTGGTAAAGCCTCAGCCATTAAAAAAAAAAATTCTTTGTTGTCTCTGGGCATCCAAATCTTTTTTCCTTAAGACACCACCACTGTGCTCAGTTTATGGGTTCTATGGATCTGGACAGCCCTCTGTAACTCGCCTAATTTCCCATCTCTCACACATTAATCCAGGCAGTGAATGTTCGCAGGATATTACACTGTGATGGATATTACAGTCAATCCCAATCCTGACCTCACATGATGCCCATTTACTTCCAGAAGTCACTGGCCAGAGATCCTGAGTGGGAATGCGAGCTGATTTCTCCCCTCCCAAGCCCCTGGGCACTGAGTTTGTCCTAAATATTGCCTGACTGAAATCACCTCAATGAGCAAACAGCAGAGACTGAATCTGTACTTGGACAATTAAACGGTTTGAACAAAATAAACATTAAGCACTGAACGTCTAGTGGATGAAATATCAGCGCTACACTAACCAGCTAGGCACTCTGGAATCATGCTGTCCGGAGGATGAAGACCAGCTCTGGTCATTCGCCCAGCTTGCAGAAGCCGGAGTTAGAGTACAAGTACAGAAAGCACTTGTGCTATTTCTACAGAGATGCACATGTTCCTGGAGTTCCAGCGGGTAGCGGACAGGTACCAAAAATACAGAAATAAAAAGTCTGGCTTGCTGATTGTCAATCAAAATTAGCAACTCATTTTGAAAAAAGGCACCGGATGTTTTTTCCCCCATCTAAATATCAACCTGTCAAATTGTCAGGAAAGCAGACAATACCATTCCATTAAGAAAAACAAACGAGCAAGGTTTTCAATTATTGCTGTCTGGTCTTCTAACCATGTTAAACAAACTCCTCAGCCTTTCCCTTGACCTTTAAGCACACGGACCATTGATACAGCATCACGTAATGATCAGAAGTGGGTAACAAACTCAAATTTCTTTAAAAATCTATTAGATATAAAAAGACTCAGTACATATTTAACTATATTACGTAAATATTCATCATTTGTTTTCGTCACCAAGCAACTATTGACTTCTCACAAATCTTGCCACTAATCAAACTGTGCATCAGTCTGCGCCTACTGTACACGGCCCAAGAATACAAGCAGATGCGACTGTACATTTTTTTTTTCAAGTGAAATACAACAGAAATAAGAGAGGTAGCTAGGCACACAGCTTTACAAAACCAAGTCAGCTGGGTCGGCCCAAGGAAACTGGAGATGTCATGGTACGCCAGCGCGATGACAGAAGACCTGGAGATTTGAATGGTACTGACTGCTTTTGAAGGCCGAAATGGTATCTGGCCATGCCATGCAAACAGGTAACTGTGTTACCCATCTTGTTGCATGACTAATGTGCCCCCGCTTCCTATCAGCGTTACTCACAAAATAAAGATACAACCATTACTATGTGGAGTTGCTGTTCTCCAACACCGAGGGACTTTTTCCCCTCGTGTGGTCCTGGAGACAGGCTCAATTCTTTTAACAATTTACTGTACGCTAACTTACGTGTGTTTTATTTTTTTTGTTGCCATATACAAGCAGGTAAATGATTTTAAAAAGCTGTTCCTACATCCTGAGGAATAGCACACTGGGTGCTTGTACCAACTGTCCATGCGGGAATGGTCCCGGCCAGGGAAGGGGCACAGGACAGTTTCATCGGCTGGAAGAGGGTGGACCGCAACTGCCCATGTGAACGGGAAGAGTGCCGAGTGTTGAGGCAGCTGCAGGACTCTGGTATCCATTTTATTTTTCAATTGTAAAACAGGATTATGACCGAGCAATGCAGTCGGGATGACCGGAAGCACCATGCCACGTGCCAAGGATGGATATCCTCAACGGGCTAATGGCTAAAACTGAGACTGTCAGATACCAGAGTCTTCACACTAGCAGGGAGTGTGTTCAAGCATATGCTGGGCAGGGGGAGCTTGTACACATTTAGCATGCATCACACTGCTGCAGGGGGAGAGATTTCATTGACTAGTGCTCCACAAACCCTTCCAAAGTTCAACCACCTCAGCAAGCAGTGAGAGGGACTGGCCTTCAGACGGTTAGCTTCAGGCCTGTCAAGGACCATGCCACAGCTCTCAACTACCATCCGCCCAATTCCAGCTGATTCACCCGGGCAGTGCAGCGTCTTGATCCATGCACACAGCTCGAAGGCAATTCCTCAATGAGAAAGGCCGAGTTTACCCAATGCGGCCCCCTGAAAGGCGATGCAAACTCTGCACATAGACTGGGGCTGGTCTGTCACACCTTCCAGCAACTGTTCACTACAGCAGTCTCAGTAGAAATCTGGGAACTGGCTGGTTGGTTCTCAGCTAGTTAATTAGGAGATATTCAAAAGTGGGCAAAGGAACTTACAGGGAAGGGGAGAAACTATAAACTGAAACAAAGACAGTAATTTCAGTTAGTTACCAGAATATCAAGAATTGACCAACGATAGTTTATATTTTGTCTATGTATAGGTGACTATTCATCATTTACACATACCGATCCACGTCAAAATTCAGCATAAAATTACAAGCTTGGAACTTCATAGTCAATTTTGACAAACGTGGGAAAAAGTTTACTTCATCATCAGTGAAATCACTGGACATCATGAACAGTGAAACATTGTTCCACTCAACTGCACTAATATACTGTGCTAGACTGATTCTTTCTGAAATGACCCATCGTGCCCTCAGACCAGTGGGAAGACTGCACCTAGTGCTACCCACAGACTAGGCGCCTGTGCTGTCATATGGCCATGATGGCAAAAGGTTGAGGCATCAGGAGCACTGTCAAGATGCAAACACAGTACTTCTTCAGATTCCAAATCACCGCTCCCTACACTAAGGTGTCGAAAGGGTAATTAAATGTTTATCAGAGGCAATGTTAGCATCGACTTGGCGTATTCATTCATGACACCAGACCAGCCATATGAAAACAGACACATCACGCCCTCGAAAGAAAGGGAAGAATTTCCATCCAGTCTTAGAGATAATCACTGCATCGCCCAGAGGTCATAGCATGACGGGGGCACCAGATAAGCCATACTACTAGAATGAAAGAGGCTCTTCACCCTTCAGGCACCTGCAGCTCAGCCTGATGAGCACAAGGTATTGAGTGAGCCGACAAACTGGATGGTTAAAATAAAAAATGACCCATGCACCATGCATCAGGCCATGGAAAAGTCATACAACATCCGAATCACAACTAGTTTTACTGCACTGGTGTGGGAATTCCAAATCTCAATATACAATGTACAGGTAGGCATGCACACTTGAAATGAGTTTCTTTCAAAAGATTAACTTTAACATGTTCAATATTTTGCACGAACAATTGCAATTTCTTCTGATTGACAAATAGATGGGAAAATTGTCTTCATTAATAAAATGTTTGGGTTACAGATTTTTTAAACTGGTTAGTTCATAGTAAAAATACCCAGCAAGCCAGGGAGCTCTGCTACCACTCCCATCACTTCGGTGGGAGCCACTGAGAGTGCCTGAAGGTGGAGGCCTCTCTTCTGTTATAAAAATCAGTTTACGCTCAAGCATGTTATCCCACAGTAAGTGAGAAACACAATAACCACAGAAGCCTCAGAGTTTGTTTCCTTTTCTATACATTAGTTCTCAATAAAAGGGCTACAGTATTTCTGAAATAGTCATTTAAATTGCAGCTGTCTTTTTCACTGCTGCCGAGTACATATATCTACAGGATTTACTATACTTCTCTCCCTCCCCCTCATTCATAAATTGGATTCTGAAAAGGCTTGTCTAATGAGAAACATATAACTTCATTCTGCTTTCCATTTCCACACAGTTTAAGACAAACAAATCTAACCATTTACTTTATACGACAGCCGGACTGTGGAAGCTCAGCTTGTTTGCTGAAGTGCTCGACACGACCACATTGGTCCATATTGGAAGAGCAGGGCAAATGAGAATTGGTCATCTCCCCCAGTATAAAAATCCTCTGATTTCCACAGTCAATCAAATTGTTCCTTTTTTTGAATCACTTTGTTTAATTAAATTTTTTTTTTAGTATCCTCTGAACTGAACCACCCAAACCAAATGCCTTGTGACGGGTTGGTTCATGGACTAGCAAACACAAAGACTCCGTGTGAAAGTACGGCTCTGCTCCAGGCACCATAGGTGGCACCTCATGACATGGGGAGATCAGAACAGTACTTTCAAACTACAATTGAACCACAAACCTACCCGTGCCAGTAGAATGACATCTCCCACTACTGCAGCAAACAAACAAGGGTCTCACAGGCACCTCGTGGGGAATTGGGGTAGGCGGGAAATGTCCAACTTACAGTCAGGACTGTAATATGAAGACCGGGAACTGGGATTATGTCTGCATTTCCTTGGCAGCACTGTGCAAAGCTCCTGTCCCACCCTGCTGTCACACAGCTCCGAGCATTCATTCTCCCAGTTACCGCACTTCAGTTTTTAGAAACAATGGACGAAGCTTCCCCTTCAGTTAAAGTTGCATTGACCAAAACAAGCAAGGGATTTTCTTTTCCATAATTGCCTATTTATTATTTCAGCAGCTTTCACATGAATTAACTGTGGCAATGCCCACTAAACATGGAATGTCACCAATCTGGCTCAATCACCTTGCAATTAATTAGCCATGATTGAAGGAAAAGAGCTAAACGGTTCAACAATTGATCAGCAAGCTTTAATTTAAAAAAAGGCCGTAAAAATTAGTCTGGATTAATTTGTATAAAATATATCCTATGTGTTTAGAAAAGCAGAAGTAAGTTAAAAAATCCCAACATTAACAAAAGCCTTTTTAAAATTCATTATCCACCGTGAAGAATTAAACAAAATATTTTTCACTATGCATCAAAACCAAAAGTGACACGAAGATTGCAAGAACAGCAGCCCTGCTGTACATGCAAGCACTTGGATCACATTTCAAAATGACTGAGATTGACAAATGAGGCTATTGCACTGTGCCTGTAGAAAATACTTCTTCACTGTAGAGAATGTCCGGACCATTCACTTTGTATACTTTCAGTTCTAGTAAAAGCTTTTAAAAAAAGAGACACTTAGCACTGCATACTGGACACGCTGAATACAGAAGATATTTAACAAGTAATCTGGTTCTATGATTCTCCTAGGAACAAAGATCACAAGCTGAAGATTCTCTATACTCCCAGGCCATCGAAAGAAAATTCCTTCTTTACACCAAAAGCACGTTTAACCTATTTTATCCAACCATCAGCTACTACGCTCTGAGTCAGACTGTTACTGCACATTAACCAGCTTCAAGCAGGTGTGGAGATTATTGTACTCAACACGGCTGCCATTTCCAATGGTATAATTCTGGTCATGTTATACAGAGCAAGGTGCAAACTGCCCCATGCTAATCACAACCTGAAACATGGCTATAAATAGTGCATTGTGCTCCAACTCCAAACAATTCTACAGTACTCAAAACCAAAATATGCTAAAGTGTAAATGACCCAAATCTGGTGCAGGTAGTCACAGACCCACCAGAGTTAGTGATATAATATATATATTGCCTAGCAGCATTTCCCAGGTGTCCTTGGCAGCTAGCTGGCAAGAGCTTTACTTATTTTTCTTTCCATCCAGATTCTGTTTACATCAGAATACATTCAAGCTGTAAGCTGTTCGGTTGTGACTGTGATGTCTGAATGTCCTGGCTTTGATTCCTACGCTTCAACTCACCAATACCCACACCCCTCCCACCCACCCCCACTATTTTTACTGCAATTGGACGACATCACAACTTTATGAGGGAGCTTACTCAGGGGAATAAAACTGTTTAAAATAAGGAGATTGCAGAAAAAGAACTAGTGAGTGGCCTGCAGTGAATGCACATATTCTTCCACCATGGGGCAAACATCGACAATAAATCACACTCACTGGCAACTCGGGCAAACAGGCAGGAACGAGCTCCAGTTATCTGATCTAATAGAACACTCCGGAGCCTTGAGGGAAAATACTGCAAAATATAATTACTGTTTCTAATAAATAAATAGACAGCTTAAAAAAAAATTAAAGCCTAAATTCCTGCACAACTTAAAATGGAAAAATCAGTAAAGAGCTGTCTGACCCCTTTTACAGTGCCGGTTTTTGCTAGGTTAATCAATTTTTGTTCTCATCTATTCTGTCCAATATTTAATAACTTTGTGTACATAAATAATGTTTCTTGGGAAATTGTGGTTTAGTGAAATTTTTATACAATTATTCTCTTTAAAAGCAAATGCACATTCTCAAGTCTGGAAAAGTCAGATCGTACGTCATGAATAGCTGATTTTTAAAAAAAACCCAGAAAAGAAACACTCTGCTGAGTGTCTCTTACAAGGCTCGACATGCCTTTTGGTTTCCACAATAGCACCTGGGCTAGTTACAAGTCGTCTCTACTACAAGGGTAACAAGTTCACACTGGCAGCAGAATCCCCGCTGATGATTTTCACTGCAACAGTAATGCAGGATGCACGTAACACTGCCGGAAATACTGGGAAAATGTACTACAGCTAATCAAAATGCACCTTATTAATCTCTTTCATTAGAGCGTATCAGTCACCAATCTACATGCTAACCCTGGCAGTAGATATCATTTGGAACTAGCACTGTACTATAGACGATGCTATTGAATAAGTCAAGCCTTCATATTTTTTCTATTTAAAAACATTCATTTTCTACATCAGGAATAAGACAGTTTTTATCAAAGATATTTGAAATATTCAGACTGAAAACAAATTTTAAAAATGACTTGATTGTCCAGTATTTAAAACAATAAAAAAAACTTCCATAAGAACTTTTTGCTGTATATGAAAATAACTTTTTGAAGTGTTGCTGGCTTCAGTGACGTGATAAGTCTCCCTCCAGATCATTTTCTCTAGGTTGAGGTCATATTTTGTTGTTTCTTTCTTTTCATTAAGAACTTTTCTTCTTGTTACCACAACGAATCTTTTTTTTCTGAATTGCTGATGGTTCAGTGATACGACGCTTTTCCACAAATTAACAGTGTGTATTTTGCAACGAATCGTTTATCCGTTATCATCTTCGAGAAGAACTTGCCCCATTTTCTTTCCCTGGATACAAATGCACTCATATTTCAAGCTGTTTCCTCCTCCTCCTCCTCCTCCTCTCAGAAGATGCATTTTCACTGCTGACTCCACTGAGTTTCCCAAAAAATACTATTCGAAACTTTTTCTCTTGACGATTTTTTTTTTTAAATCATCATCTTTGCAATCGACCCAATTTGTTCTTTTAAAAAAAAAGATTTTTGAACGTCTTTCTTTGCAATCGACACAACACCAATTTACTCTTTGTTAAAACATATTTTTTTTTTTTTAAACTTCTTCTCAATCGACACAATTTGTATTTTCTCAATCGGTTTTCTTATTCTTGTCTTTTTGTTTCTTGTCTTCAGGACTTTGGGCTGGCGGGGAAGGGAAAGAAAGGCTTCAATCGTCGTCCACATCCTCGCCGTCCGACTCGTCGGCCCGCCTGTCGAAGAGCATCTTGTCGCGGTGCTTGTCCTGGATTTCCTTCATCTCCTCGGCGTACTTGGTGAAGGCGCTGCCGAACTTGGCCCAGGCCTTGAAGGGGATGGTGATGGAGTTGCGGTACGACGGCTTCACCTCGCTCACCCGCATGAAGACGCCGTACTTGTTGGAGCCCACGTCGAAGAAGAAGCGCTTGCTGTCCACCGTCACCGACGTGCCCTCGGGCAGCTCGGCCTGGCCGCACGGCTCGTCGTCCACGCCGTAGTCGTCGATCAGCTTGGCCAGCGCGTCCCTGAACTCGATCAGGCCCTGGGCCGGCAGCGCGATGGTCTGGCCCTGGGTGCCGCCCAGGCCCGGCCCGCGGTTCAGGGTCTGGCGGATGCGCAGGAAGCGGCCGCGCTGGTTCTCCTTCAGATCCATGTAGTACTTGCGGTTCTCCCGCACCAGGAACTCGCTCTTCAGCGCCCGCCGCGGCTCGTCCGGCCCCAGGCCGCCGCCGCCGCCCGAGTCGCCGCTGTCCGACGGCCCGAGCTGCGCGTAGTGCTCGATGAAGTCGCCCAGGTAATCGCGGAACTCGGCCGCCACCGCCATCGACAGCGTCAGGCGGCTCTTGTTGCCCCCCGCGCCCACCTCGGCGATCTTGATGAAGCGGCCCTTGGCGTTCTGCTTGACGTCCAGGTAGAAGCGCTTGTTCTGGATGTCCACCCGCTTGGAGGCCAGCTCCTGGGTCTCCTGCTGCTGCTGCAGGAGGCCCGCGGCTCCCCCGCCGCCGCCGCTGCCGCCTCCGCCGCTGCCTCCCCCGCTCCCGCTGCCTCCGCCGGCTCCCCCGCCGCTGCTGCCCCCGCCACCGCCTCGCTCGCTCCCGCTGTCGCCCTCCGCCATCTTAAGCCAGCAGCTTTCCCCTGCTCTCTCTCGCCCTGCCCTCCCCTCCCTCGCTCGTGCGTTCTCTCTCTCTCTCTCTCTCTCACACACTGCCCGTCGGCGGGCGGGCCGGCCTCGCGAGAGCGGTGAGGGGGGGCGCGCACGCTGCGTGCGGTGATTGGGCGGGGGGGGGCCGCGCACGCCGCGGGCGGTGATGGGGGTCCCGCGCACGCTGCGTGATGCAATGGGACCGCGCACGCTGCGTGCGGTGATGGGGGGGTCCGCGCACGCTGCGTGCGGTGATGGGGGGGGGGGCCGCGCACGCTGCGTGCGGTGATGGGGGTCCCGCGCACGCTGCGAGAGGTAATGGGACCGCGCACGCAAGCCACGGCGGTTGTGCTTTCCCAACCCTCCCGCCTGGGCCTACCAAAGCAGCACTTGGATTTAGATAGCGCCGTTCAAGGCGTCACAGCCAAATGAAGTACTTTTGGAGTGTGGCCGCAGCTGTAATGTGGGAAACGGCCCGACTGCCTGCCTCCCTTCCGCGGTGACATTGCAGCCAGGGTGTCCCTGGAGACGGAGCACGGTGGATTGGAGTGCATCATCGCCCCCGGCAACCACATTTTAATTTATTGTTTAAAACGTTTTATTGGTTAATTTGTCGGTTTTAGTGCCCCTTTACTAAGAGGGCACTTGTATTAATGTTTAACAAAAAAATAGTAATGTGAGAAACATGGCAGCCAATTTGTGCACAGCAAGCTCCCACAGACAGCAATGTGATAATGACCCAGATAATCTGTTTACGTCCGCTTGAGGGCAGACGGCCTCAGTTTAACGTCTCATCTGAAACACGGCACCTCCGACAGTGCAGCACTCCCTCAGTACTGCCCCTCCGACAGTGCGGCGCTCCCTCAGTACTGCCCCTCCGACAGTGCGGCGCTCCCTCAGTACTGCCCCTCCGACAGTGCTGCACTCCCTCAGTACTGCCCCTCCGACAGTGCGGCGCTCCCTCAGTACTGCCCCTCCGACAGTGCGGCGCTCCCTCAGTACTGTCCCTCCGCTCCCTCAGTACTGCCCCTCCGACAGTGCGGCGCTCCCTCAGTACTGCCCCTCCGACAGTGCGGCGCTCCCTCAGTACTGCCCCTCCGACAGTGCGGCGCTCCCTCAGTACAGCCCCTCCGACAGTGTGGCGCTCCCTCAGCACTGCACTGGGAGTGTCAGCCTAGATTTATATGCTCCTGAAATGAGACTTGAACCCACAACCTTCTGACTCGGAGACAAGTGTGCTGCCCACTGATGCACAGCGGACTCCCCTATAAAACTATTAAGGATGGAAAAAAAAGGCAGTTTGACTAACAGTCAAGAATCATCTAATTGGGAAACAAAGAGTCTGCTTTCCTATTGGCCTTGGGAAGGCGTTGCGCCGCGAGGATGGCGATGCTGGGCAGCCAATGGGGGCAGGTCATGCAATCAAACCTCCAGGAATACAGTCAACCAGATTTGGCAATCCTATTCAGTGAATGTACCGAGCACGGCAGAGCAACAGCAAGCTCGCGAGATGGACTGATGCCTCCCCTCTCCCTCAGATGCTGCCAACTTGAGGCAAATGCTATCGAGAGGTTTTTTTCCTTCACTCGTTTCCCTCTGAAGGTTCTGCTTCCCGATGGGGTCAGTTCCATAGTATTCATTTGTGACTCTGCACTGTGAAGGGCAACATGGCAGACTATGACCCGGGCCGCTCCTGATGGCCACACAGAGGGGCTTTCTAGCAGAGTCACTGGATAGTAACTAGCAGCCAGAGCTTGGCTGATTTCCCCCCTTCCTAATCCAAGAACACTAAGGCTAATTGTAACATCCCAACCATTCCCATTTAAATCAGCACAGACTAGGAAGCAACCTGAGGCCTGTGGTCTGTGTGGAACAGTGATTAAGCTCACTCAGCCGTGAGGTTAAAAAAAAATTTACTTGCATTTATAGCGCATCTTTTACAAGCTCAGGATTACCTCAACAGCCAATAAAGTACTTTTGAAGGTCAGGCAGCATCTGTGGAGAACATTAAAAATAGGAGTAGGCCATTTGACCCCTCGAGCCTGCTCCACCATTTAATGCGATCATGACTGATCTGATCAAGGACTCAGCTCCACTTCCATGCCCGCTCCCCATAACCCTTTGTTACCTTATCTTTCAAAAATCTGTTATCACCACCTTAAATATATTCAATGACCCAGCCTCCACAGCTCTCTGGGGAAGAGAATGCCAAAGATTCACGACCCTCTGAGAGAAGAAATTCTTCCTCATTTTCGTTTTAAATGGGCGACCCCTTATTCTGAAACTATGCCCCTAGTTCTAGATTCCCCCACGAGAGGAAACATCCTCTCTGCATCTACCCGGTCAAACCCCCTCAGAACCTTATACATGTCAATAAGATCACCTCTCATTCTTCTAAACTCAAATGAGTATTGGCCCAACCTGCTCAACCTTTCTTCATAAGACAACACCATCATTTCAGGAATCAACCTAGTGAACCTTCTCTGAGCTGCCACCAATGCAAGTATATCCTTCCTTAAATTAGCAGACTAAAACTGTACGCAGTACTCCAGGTGTGGTCTCACCAATGTCCTGTACAGTTGTAGCAGGACTTCCTTACTTTTATACACCATCCCCCTTGCAATAAAGGCTAACATTCCATTTGCCTTCCTAATTACTTGATGTACCTGCACAAACTTTTTGTGTTTCATGTACAAGGACCTCCAGATCCCTCTGTACCACCGACTCTTTGCATCCTCCTCACAACTTGCTTTCCCACCTACCTATCTTTGTATCAGAAAATTTGGCTACATTACACTCGGTCTCTTCATCCACATCATTAATATAGATTGTAAATAGTTGAGGCCCCAGCACTGATCCCTGTGGCACCCCACTAGTTACAGTTTGCCAACCGGAAAATGACTCATTTATCCTGACTCTCTGTTTTTTGTTAGCCAATCCTCTATCCATGCTAATATATTACCCCCAAACCAGGGAGCTCTTATCTTGTGCAGTAACCTTTTCTGTGGCACCTTATCGAATGCCTTCTGGAAATCCAAATATACATCTACTGGTTCTCCTTTATCCACCCTGCTCATTACATCCTTGAAGAACTCCAGCAAATTTGTCAAACATGATTTCCCTTTCATAAACATGTTGACTCTGCTTGACTGCATTATGATTTTCTAAATGTCCTACTACTAATTCTTAATAATGGACTCCAGCATTTTCCCAATGACAGATGTTAGGCTAACTGGCCTATAGTTTCCAGCTTTCTGTCTCCCTCCTTTCTTAAATAGGGACATTACATTTACGGTTTTCCAATCCGCTAGGACATCTCCAGAATCCAGGGAATTTTGATAGTGGATGCATTGGTTGTAATCTATCTCTGCAGACACTTCTTTTAAGACCCTAGGATGCAGGCCATCAGGCTCAGGGGACTTGTCCACCTTTAGACCCATTAGTTTGCCGAATACTTTTTCTCTAGTGATAGTAATTGTTTCAAGTTCCCCCCTCCCTATATCCCCTTGATTATCTATTAATGGGATGCTTTTAGTATCTTCTATCGTGAAGACCGATACAAAATATTTGTTCAAAGTCTCTGCTATTTCCCTGTTACTAATTCCCTAGTTCTCTAAGGGACCAACGTTTACTTTAGCTACTCTCTTTTTTTATATACCTGTAGAAGCTCTGACTGAATGTTTTTATATTTCTTGCTACTTTAGTCTCATAAACTATCTTCTCTCTATTATATTTTTAGTCGTCCTTTGACGGTTTCTAAAAACGTCCCGATCCTCTGGCCTTCCACTGTCCTTCACAACATTGTATGCCTTTGTTTTCAATGTGATACCATCCTTTACTTCCTTAGTTAGCCACGGATGGTTCCTTCTTCTCTTAGAGTCTCACTGGAATATATCTTTGCTGAGAGTTATGAAATAGCTCCTTAGTGTTTGCCACTGCTTATCTCCTGTCTTACCCTTTAATCTATAGTCCCAGTCCACTTTAACCAACTCTGCCTTCATACCTTTGTAATTACCTTTATTTAAGTTCAGGACACTAGTTTGAGACCTAGCTTTCTCACCCTCAAACTGAATTTGAAATTTTACCATGTTATGATCACTCTTCCCAAGAGGATCCTTTACTATGAGATCAGTAATTAATCCAGTCTCATTACACATTACCAGATATAAAATAGTCTGCTCCCTGGTTGGTTCCACAACGTATTGTTCTAAGAAACCATCCCAAACACACTATGAACTCTTCCTCAAGGCAATCTTTGCCAATTTGATTGGTCCAATCAAGATGAAGATTAAAATCGTCCATGATTATTGCCATACCTTTCTTACAAGCCTCCATTATTTCTTGATTTATATCTGTGCTACAGTGTAGCTACTGTTAGGGGGCCTGTAGACTATAGCCAGTGACTTCTTTCCCTTATTATTTCTTATCACCACCCAAACATCTTGATCTTCTGAGCCAATATCATATCTCACTGCTGCAATGATCTCATCCTTTATTAACAGAACTACCCCACCTCCTTTTCCTTTCTGCCTATCCTTCCGAAATGGCAAATACTCCCGAATATTCAGTTCCCAGCCTTGTTCACCTTGCAACCATGTCTCTGTAGTGTCTATCAGATCGTACCCATTTATTTCTATTTGTGCCGTCAACTCATCTATCTTGTTACGAATGCGGCGTGCATTCAGATAGAGTTTCTAATTTTGTCTTTTTACCATTTTCCCCTACTCTGACCCCACTTTCTGGTGCGCTCTTATGTTTATACGCTCTGTCCCTTCCTATCACACTCTGATTATCATTACCCTATCGCTACCCTGCACTATTGCCTTTTCCTTTTTGAATTTTTAAATTTCCACTCACCTGATCCCTCCCCCCCACTATTTAGTTTAAAGCCCTATCTACAGCCCTAGTTATTCAATTCGCTAGAACACTGGCCCCAGCCTGGTTCAAGTGAAGCCCATCCCGACGGAACAGCTCCCTCTTCTCCCAGTATTGGTGCCAGTGCCCCATGAATCAAAACCCATTTCTCCCACACCAATCTTTGAGCTACGCGTTCATCTCTCTGATCTTATTTACCCTATGCAAATTTGCTCGTGGCTCAGGTAGTAATCCAGAGATTATTAACTTTGTGGTTCTTTTTAATTTAGCCCCGAGCTGCTCATACTCCCTCAGCAGAATCTCTTTCTTTGTCCTACCTATGTCATTGGTACCTACGTGGACCACAACAACTGGATCTCTCCCCTCCCACTCCAAGTTGCTCTCCAGCCCAGAGGAGATGTCCTTAACCCTGGCACCAGGCAGGCAACACAGCCTTCGGGACTCATGCACCTGGCTGCAGAGAACTGTATCTATCCCCCTAACTATACTGTCCCCTACCACTCAACATTTCTTTTAACTCCCCCAACTTGAATGGCCCCCTGTACCACGATGCAGTGGTCAGTTTGCTCATCCTCCCTGCAGTCCCTGCCTTCGTCCACACAGGGAGAAAGTACCTCGTACCTGTTGGACAAGTGCAAGGGCTGAGGCTCCTACCTTCTGGATCCCCATACCTGCCTCACTCGTAGTCAAACCGTCCTGTCCCTGACCATGGACCAAACTTGAATTATTTAACATAACGGGTGTGACCGCCTCGTGGAACGTAGCATCCAGGTAACTCTCCCCCTCCCTGTGTCGTAGTGTTTGAAGCTCGGACTCCAGCTCATCAACTCGAAGCCAAAGTTCCTCGAGCTGCCAACACTTACTGCAGATGTGGTTGCCATGGAACACACTGGTGTCCACCAGCTCCCACATGCTGCAGCTGCAACACATCACCTGCCCTGCCATCTCTAATGAGAGAGAAACAGAGTTAACATTTCAGGTTGAAACAACCCATTGACCTGAAACATTAACTCTGTTTCTCTCTCCACAGATGCTGCCCGACCTGCTGAGTATTTCCAGCATTTTCCTACATTACAACAGTGACTGCACTTCAAAAAATACTTCATTGACTGTAAAGCGCTTTGGGATGTCTGGTGGTTGTGAAAGATGCTATAGAAATGCAAGTCTTTGTTATGTTTTTCTTTTTGTTCTTATTTCAGATATCCTGCATCTGCAGAATTTTGCTTTTTCTGAAGTACTTTGGAAGTGTAGTCACTGTTGTGGGGGAAAGCAGCAGCCAATATGCACTCAGCAAACAGATGATGAATTTTAGTGATTTCGTTGAGAGATAAATATTAGCCAGGGATGATTCCCCTGCTGTTCTTCAAATAGTGCCCGTGGGAACTTTTACGTTCACCTGAGAGAGCTTTGGTTTAATGTCTCATCCGAAAGATGGCACCTCAGACAGTGCAGCACTCCCTCAGCACTGCACTAGGAATGTCAGCTTAGATTTATTTGCTCAAGTCCCAGGAGTGGGGCTTGAACCCACAACCTGTAACTCCCAACAAAAACAACAACAACAACTTGCATTTATATAGTGCCTCTAATGCAGTAAAATATCCTAAGATGCATCACTGGAGCATATCAGACAAAATTTGACTCTGAGGCAAGAGTGCTACTTACTGAGCCACGTGACACCTTGGCCCTGATATTTACTGGGGCTGGATTTCCAGGTGGAGGTAGGAGTTCTGGGAGCTTTAACTGCACAGTGCGTGCTTTTTTAAAACAGGTTCCTCGCCCTGATGTGTTGGCTTGGCTCCCTGTTGGGCAGGGAACACTCCAGAAGAGTCCAGAGCCCAAGAGCAGGTGAGTTTCCTGCTGTTAGCGTGTTAGTGTTAGAGCTCACGAGGGGGGGAGGGTACAGCGTGGTGTGGCGGGTCGGGGGTGATCGCGGGGGGTCAGACGGAGATCGGGGCAAAGATAGGGGGCGGGGGGAATCGGAAAAGCACTTACCTTCCATGCATCAGTCCTCACCTCCCTTTAGCTGCCAGGTTTCCCAAGGCCCAGGAAACCTGGCCGACCAGCGTTAAAGCTGGAAGAGTGATAAAATTTGAGGCAGTAGCCTCATTAAAATATTTAAATGAGCAGCCCGCCTCCTGGGAGCAGGTAGGTTGCCTTCCCCCCCCTGTGTCCCATCCCATCCCGCCTCCGTTAAAAACAAGTGAGCGGGTTGGGTTCGGATTTGAGATAGTTTACATTTTAAAATCCCACCTGAGCCAAACCCAGCTGATTCTGGAGGTTAAAATGTGTCAGTTGTGAGATTTCCAAGTCAGTGGTGAATTTACTCACACCAAAAATCAACATGACTAAAAGTTCCACTTCCCCAGTTCACAGAGACATGTCCCAGTTGTGTAGTGACAGTTTTAGAAGCAAGTGTGTTGTACATGCACAAGATTTATTGACTCGAGAGGCCTGGGAATATGCCTCCCACTAAAATGTATATTTTTACATGCTTTACCTTCTGCATTTTTCAGCATTTTGGAGTAGATAAGTATATTTTACCATTGACAGATCACCACTGGAATCTTTCACATGGAATTATCAGGAAGACACGGGGGCACTAACAAAGCGTCGGACTTTGCGACTGGGTGAGGTGCCGCTAATGACTCCCGCTAAATGCGGTGCTGTGTCCCAATCTCCTGCGCCCAGAGATGGTGACATCATCGCCATGCGCAGCGCACCGGACCCTAAATTGTGTATTGCCCCCTGACGCTGCGCCGGGTGATGATGGCGATCGCTTTAGGGGATGCATACCGGGCGGCCAGCCGCTACTAGGGCAAAATTTAAAGTGAAGGTGCCTGGCTGCTCAACAAAAAAAAAGTTTTTTTTAACCGCTGCCACTCTGGACGCGGGGTCCTGACTGCTGTTGTGTATGCAACACCTTGTAACCAGCGTTCTGCCGCCACCAAAGGGTGCATCTGTTGGAGTCCCAAGAGATCCCAGCATCCATTGGGAGCACTGCATAATAAGCAGGCCTCCCATGCTGTGCGGTCACTCTGGAGTCAGAATAAAGAGACTAAGGTCACACTTACTCAAGTCTACAGTATTCAGTCACATTGCTTTATTTGAGACTTAACAACTGGCGACGAGTACTAGCAAACCATCACGCAAAAATGCAGAGAACTGTTGGTATCCTGGAGAAATTCTCAGAAGGTGATGATTGGGAAGCCTTCGTGGAGTGGCTCAACCAATACTTCGTGGCCAACGAACTGGAAGGGAATGAGAATGCTGCCAAACGAAGGGCGATCCTCACCGTCTGCAACAACCTATGGTCTCATGAAGAATCTTCTTGCTCCGGTAAAACCAGCAACCAAATCGTATGAAGAACTGTGTATGCTGATCCGGGAGCACCTAAATCCGAAGGAGAGTGTTCTGATGGCAAGGTATCGATCTTACACATGTCAACGGTCTGAAGGCCACGAAGTCGCAACCTACGTCGCCGAACTAAGGCGCCTTGCAGGACATTGCGAATTCGGTGGATTCCTGGAGCAAATGCTAAGAGACTTTTTTGTTCTTGGCATTGGCCATGAGGTTATCCTTCGCAAACTATTGACTGTTGAAACATCGAATCTGAGCATAGCCATAATGATAGCCCAGGCATTTATGTCCACCAGCGATAACACCAATCAAATTTCGCAGCATAAAGATGCATCAGCAAGTACTGTACACAAAGTAACGTCATTTTTAGGCTGGAATGCATATGGCAGAACGTACACGCCTGCAGCTGCACGACCTCAAATGACTAGAGTCCACCATCAAATGTGAATGCGAGACAATTAACACCTTGTTGGCGCTGCGGACGTGATCATCAAGCCCATCAATGTCGCTTCAAACACTGCGTGCAAAGGCTGCGGAACAATGGGACACCTCCAGCGAATGTACAGACGAGCTGCAAATCCTGCAAACCATCACTTTGCAGAGGAAGACCGATCCATGGCGGATCAAACTGAACTAACTAGAGACTCGAACTGAGGAGGCAGAAGTGTACGAGGTACACACCTTCACCACGAAATGTCCACCGATTATGTTAAAAGTTGAACTGAATGGAATTCCAGTATCCATGGAATTGGACAGTCTATCATGAGCAAAAAGGCCTTCGAGAGGCTGTGGTGCAACAAGGCACAAAGGCCCAAGCTGAGCCCTATTCATACCAAGCTGAGAACTTACACTAAAGAGTTGATCCCTGTATTTGGCAGTGCAGCAGTAAAAGTCTCCTATGATGGAGCGGTGCACGAACTACCACGATGGATTGTACCAGGAGATGGCCCACACTGTTCGGCAGAAGCTGGCTGGGAAAAATCCACTGGAACTGGGACGCCATCCGAGCGCCTTCGTCCATCGACAACGCCTCGTGCCCAGGTTTTGAGCAAGTTCCTGTCGTTGTTTGAGCCAGGCATCAGAAATTTCTCTGGGGTGAAGGTGCAGATCCACGTGGAGATCGAACTGGACAGGCTGCAACGAGGGGACATCATCGCACCGGTTGAGTTCAACGAGTGTCAGTCCGATTGTTCCGGTTCTCAAGGGTGATGGCACGGTCAGAATTTGTGGGGACTATAAAGTAACGATTAACTGTTTTCCGATGCAGGACCAGTACCCGCTATGCAAGGCAGATGACCTATTTGAGATGCTGGCTGGAGGGAAGACGTTCACCAAGTTGGACCTGACCTCGGCCTACATGACGCAGGAGCTGGCAGAATCTTCGAAAGACCTCACCTGCATCAACACGCACAAAGGTCTGTTCATCTACAATAGATGCCCGTTTGGGATTTGATCGGCCCCGACTATTTTTCAAAGGAACATGGAGAGTCTGCTGAAGTCGGTTCCGCGCACCATGGTTTTCCAGGACGACATATTGATCACAGGTCGGGACACCATCGAACATTTATAGAACCTGGAAGAGGTTCTAAGTCGGCTAGATCGTATGGGACTCAGGTTGAAACACTCGAAGTGTGTTTTCTTGGTGCCAGAGGTCGAGATCTTGGGGAGAAGAATTGCGGCAGACGGCATCAGACCCACTGATGCCAAGACGGAGGCCATCAAGAACGTGACGGAGCTGCGATCGTTTCTGGGACTCCTCAATTATTTTGGTAATTTCCTACCCGGGTTAAGCACCTTGCTAGAACCTCTACATGTGTTGCTAAGCAAGGGAGATGACTGGGTATGGGAGAAATCACAAGAGACTGCTTTTGAGAAAGCCAGAAATCTGTTATGTTCCAACAAACTGCTTGTTCTGTATGACCCATGTAAACGTTTAGTACTAGTTTGCGATGCGTCTTCGTACGGGGTGGGGTGTGCATTATAACAAGCAAATAAATCAGGAACCTTGCAACCGGTCGCTTATGCGTCCAGAAGTTTGTCCAAGGCCGAAAGGGCCTACTGCATGATTGAATGAGAAGCTCTGGCATGCCTTTACGGGGTGAAAAAAATGCACCAGTATCTGTTTGGGCTTAAGTTCAAGCTAGAAACTGAGCATAAGCCACTCATATCGCTATTCGCAGAGAGCAAAGGTATTAATACCAATGCCTCTGCTCGCATCCAAAGATGGGTGCTCACGCTGTCTGCCTATAACTATGTAATTCGCCACAGGCCAGGCACAGAGAACTGTGCTGATGCTCTCAGTTGGCTACCATTGCCCACCACTGGGGTGGAAATGGCACAGTCTGCAGACTTGCTCTTGGTGATGGATGCATTTCAAAACGAAAAGTCATCCGTTACGGCCTGCCAGATCAGGACCTGGACTAGCCAGGATCCTTTACTGTCGCTTGTAAAAAACTGTGTCCTCCATGGGAGCTAGCTCAGCGTCCCAGCAGAGATGAATGAAGAGATCAAGCCGTTTCAGCGGCGCAAAGACAAAATGTCCATTCAGGCAGACTGTCTTTTGTGGGGTAATGGCGTGGTTTTGCCTAAGAAAGGCAGGGAAACGTTCATATGCGACCGACACAGTACCCACCCAGGCATAGTAATGATGAAAGCTATAGCCAGATCCCATGTGTGTGGTAGCCCGGCATCGACTCAGATTTGGAGTCTTCCGTGCGCCAATGCAACACTTGCTCTCAACTGAGCAATGCACCCAGGGAGGCACCGCTACGTTTGTGGTCATGGCCCTCCAAACCATGGTTTAGGATCCACGTTGAGTTCGCTGGCCCGTTGCTAGGCAAAATGTTTTTGGTTGTTGTGGATGCTTATTCAAAATGGATTGAGTGTGTAATAATGTCTGTAAGCACATCCACTGCCACCATCGAAAGCCTACGAGCCATGTTTGCCACGCACGGCCTGCATGATGTCCTTGTCAGCGACAATGGGTCGTGCTTCACCAGCGCTGAATTCAAGGAATTCATGACCCGGAATGGGATCAAGCACGTCACATCTGCCCCGTTCAAGCCCGCATCTAACGGCCAGGCAGAACGGGCAGTCCAAATCATCAAGCAAAGCTTGAAATGTGTGTCGGAAGGCTCCCTGCAGACCCGGCTGTCCCGAGTCCTGTTCAGCTACCGCACCAGACCCCACTCGCTCACCGGGGTTCCCCCTGCCGAACTGCTCATGAAAAGGACACTCAAAACAAGGCTCTCTCTAGTCCACCCTGATCTCCATGATCATGTCGAGGGCAGGCAACATCAACAAAGCATGTACTATGATCGCGCAAATTTGTCACGTGATATTGAAGTCAAATGACCCTGTATTTGTACTCGACTATGGACATGGTCCCAAATGGCTTGCTGGCACTGTCGTAAGCAAAGAAGGGAGTAGGGTGTTTGAGGTCAAACTTGCAAATGGACTAACTTGACGACAGCATTTGGACCAAACCAAATTGCGATTCACAGACAGCCACGAACAACCTGAAGAAGACACCACCAACTTCGACCCTCCGATACACACACAAGTGGCAACCGACATCACGATTGACCACGAAGCTGAACTCATCATCCCCAGCAGCCCAGCAAGGCCAGCTGCGCAGCAGCCCAGCGAAGGCCCAACCAACTCACCTGCACCTGTGTTTGCACCGAGATGATTGGCTAGGGAGCAGAAAGCTCCAGATCGTCTCACCCTGTAAATAAGAGTACTATCGACTTTGTGGGGGGGAGTGATGTTATGTATGCAACACTTTGTAACCAGCATTCTACCGCCACCAGAGGGCGCATCTGTTGGAGTCCCAAGGGATCCCAGCATCCCTTGGGAGCACTGCATATAAGCAGGCACTCTGGAGTAAAGTCTACAGTACTCAGTCACATTGCTTTATTTGAGACTTAACAGCTGCAATCTCTCAGTTCGGCGGTCTGCTTGAGTTCCGGGCTGATCGCGCAGCACCCTCTGCTCCCCGGTGCTCCGGGGAAGACCCTTTTAATTCAGGGACGAGCCCCTCCCACACAACAGCGCCAGATGGCACAGTGTGTAGCGCTGCTGAGCCATGCGACCTGCTCGCGAGCTTTGCGCCCCAGAAAGGAAGTGGAACGCTTGGTTTAGCACTTGATTTCCTTTCGGGGGCATTCCCGGCAACCTGGAAAACTAGCAAGTGCTTTACCGGCAGCTTCAAAACAAGCGGACAGTTAAAATTAGCCTATAATATGCAATATGTTGTTATACAGTGTGAGACGTGACATCATGTAAACTGCACCAATGCCCAAAATTCCAGCATATGTTCTGCAGCAGAATTTGCAGGGATTTCCCCTAATTTCATGCAGAGAAATTTGCAGGCTATTGGAGATAGATATTGATAGTCTCCATTGCTAAATCTGATTGCTATTTATTAAAATTCTCATTATGTTCAAATCCCTCCATGGCCTCGTCACTCCCTCTCTCTTTAACCTCCTCCAGCCCCACAACCCTCCCTATCTCAGTAACCTCCTCCAGTCCTACACCCGTCCCTATCTCTGTAACCTCCTCCAACCCCGACAACTCTCCCTATCTCAGTAACCTCCTCCAGCCCCTACAACCCTCCCTATTTCTGTAACCTCTTCCAGCCCCTACAACCCTCCCTATCTCTGTAACCTCCTCCAGCCCCTACAACTCTCCCTATCTCAGTAACCTCCTCCAGCCCCACAACCCTCCCTATCTCTGTAACCTCCTCCAGCCCCACAACCCTCCCTATCTCTGTAACCTCCTCCAGCCCCACAACCCTCCCTATCTCAGTAACCTCCTCCAGCCCCACAACCCCTAGAGATCTCTATGTTCCTCCAACTCCAGCCTCTTGTGCATCCCCCAATTACTTCTCCCTGCCATTGGAGGCCGTGCCTTCAACCGTCTAAGCCCGAGAATCTGGGATTTCTTCCCTAAAGCATTTAGATAGAATAAATAAGGAGAAACTGTTTCCAGTGGCAGAAGGGTCAGTAACCAGAGAACACAGATTTAAAGTAATTGGCAAAAGAACTAGAGGCGACATGAGGAACATTTTGTTTTACACAGTGAGTTATTGTGATCTGGAACGCGCTGCCTGAAAGGACGGTGAGAGCAGATTCGACAGTAACTTTCAAATGGGAATTGGATCAATACTTGAAGAAGAAACATTTGCAGGGTTGTGTGGAAAGAGTGGGACTGATTGGATAGCTCATTAAAGAGCTGGCACAGACACGATGGGCCGAATGGCCTCCTGTGCAATATGATTCTTTGATTTTATTAACCTACCCACCTCTCTTTTAAGAGACTCCTCTTTTAAGGTGTACCAGGTAAAATAATTTTAATAAGCATTTCCTAATGTGAAACACTCACACACATTAAACTAATTGTGCAGTGGTTGTAGGAGGTCACACTCAGGACGAGGTGAGGACCTGGTGTTATAACAGACGTTCCTCACGAACAGTTGGTGGGAAGAGGTCATCTATCATTTGCGGTCAGCGGTGAAGTGACGGTGATCGCCACTGACCTCGAAGAAGTGAGAGCTTTTGCTTCCTCCACATGTAGCGCTGTCAATAGGGGATTTCCAGCGCAGAGCAGCAGTGATGTCATCAAACTCTCTAAGCAGCCAATCACATTGAAGAATTCTCACAGTCAGCAAACCAGGAAATGAAAAGCACTGATTATCTGGATTTAAAAAAATATGTTACAGAGCAAAATAAAGATTGAGACATACACGTGGGCCTAAGGTAGAAGTGAAATATCATGAACAAACTTTTAATAATATATTTATTTTTATAAAAATCTAGTAATATTTATCACAATAGAGAAATTTGACAAATATAACATTAGTTTTTCAGAGCAGTTTAACAGTCAATACCCTGTTAAAACCCCAGTTACACCTATTCCAAAAAGGCTTAACTTTTAATGGGGTGTTTAACAACGATTATTGCTGCCGAATTGTGGGAGGGGGTTGGTGGTGGGGGGAGGGGGCGGGGTGGTGGGGGGCAGTAGGGGTGGGGGGGGGAGCGGTTGGTAGTCCTGCCTGTGAGGGAGCAGGGAATGACTGACTGCAACTTCAGGATTTCCGTGTTTCTGCGCATGTGCTAAATCCTGAAATTGCGGCCAGTTTCAGAGGAGTAATGACGCCAAAAGCTGACAGTGTGCCGTCGATACCACCGCAAAATGCGGCCCATTGGGCATTAGCTCAGATAGTCTGGAGACAGGATGGGAATTCAAGCACTGAATAGAATTAGCTGTGAGATGTACTGAAAGGAGATAAGGATGTGAAGGCCATGACTGATATCCATGGTTTCTCACAGATAGATGGTATTATGTAGACATGTTGAAGGGAAAGCTGTAGGAACATCACATGACAACACTAAAATTGGCTGTTTGGTTGATAATGAAGAGGAAAGTCATGGGCTGAAGGAGGATATCAATCTACTGGTCAGGTGGGCAGAGCAGTGGCAAATGGAATTTAATTCAGAAGTGTGAGGTTTGGGAAGGCGAATAAGGAAAGGGTGTACACATTAAGCGGTAAGCCACTTAATAGTGTAGATGAACAAAGGGACCTTGGAGTGCTTGTCCACAGATCCCTGAAAGTAGCAGGCCAGGTGGATAAGGTGGTTAAGAAGGCATACGGAATTCTTGCCTTTATTGGCCGAGGCATAGAATATAAGAGCAGAGAGGTTATGCTTAAATTGTATAATACTTTGGTTAAGCCACAGCTGGAGTATTGCGTGCAGTTCTGATTGCCGTATTATAGGAAGGACGTGATTGCACTAGAGAGGGTGCAGAAGAGATTTACTCGGATGCTGCCTGGAATGGAGAATCTTATCTATGAGGACAGATTGGATAGGCTGGGTTTGTTCTCATTGGCACAGAGGAGGTTGAGAGGAGACCTCATTGAGGTGTACAAAATATTGAGGGGCTTGGATATAGTGGATAGCAAGGGCCGATTTCCATTGATGGAGGAGTCTATTATGAGGGTGCATAGTTTTAAGGTGATTGGTGGAAGGTTTAGAGGGGATTTGAGGGGGGTGGCTTCTTTACGCAGAGGGTTGTGGGGATCTGGAACTCACTGCCTGGAAGAGTGGTGGATGCAGAAACCCTCACTACTTTTAAGAGATGGTTGGATGGGCACTTAAAGTGCCGTAACCTGCAGGGTTACGGACCTAGAGCTGGTAATTGGGATTAGACTGGATAACCTCTTGTTGGCCGGCACAGATATGATGGTAAGTACTGCAGGGAATCAAACACGGCCAGGGTGATCTCCTGGACTAGTTTCGACCGCCTGGATGGGTCGGAGAGGAATTTTCCCAGATTTTTTCCCCCAAATTAGCCTGGGTTTTTAATCTGTTTTTTGTCTCTCCCAGGAGATCACATGGCTCCGGTTGGAGTGGAGTAAAATGTTTCAGTATAAGGGGTGTCTCAGTTGTGCGCGGCGGACTGGTTGGGCTGGGTGCTCTTTACCTTTCCGCCATTGTTCATTGTTCATAGGTTTATATGTAACCTTTAGGGCTGCTGACCGAGGGCCATGCGCACTTTGTCGGCCGGCACGGACACGATGGGCCAAAATGGCCTCCTTCTGCGCTGTCAATTTCTATGTTTCTATGATGCCATGATGTATTAACTAGACGTAGGTAGAACACATTGATGTAATAGCATCACTTTAGAAGGTAGTAATTAAACTTTTTTTTAAAGGTATGACCAGTGGGAGCCGCTCAGTGACCCCTACCTACCTAGCGTTACTTAGGCTGGCGTGAGCCCTCAGGGTGACACATTTATAACACCTGATGAGCCTATTACACGTGAGCTACATTCGGTGCCAGTCACATGGACACCGTTAGTTCACTTTAGTTCTCTTTTGTTTATGTAGCAGGAGCAGAAAGGAGCCTTTACATGGACAGCGTATTAGGGCTCAGGAGAGGCGAGAGTTCGGGCCCGGAAGAGGTGAGTGTCCAGGGGCAGCACGGACTGGCCCACACTGCGATGGACAGTAGGAGTATGCGTGCACGCCAGATCCGTACAGCAGAGCTGGTCTCCAGTCATCTTGGTTAACCCTTGCCACTGGACCAGGACCTGGCTCTGTTAAGCCCGTGTGGTTGGTGGTGTGCAACGGCCACCCCACGTTAAAAAAGAATACACGCACAGGCATCTTCCACCCTTCAACACGTAGTTCGGGATCTGGAATATCCGGTCCCTCATTGTAACACCTGTGAACTCATCCTTTTTTGGTGTGGAAGCAAGTCATCCTCGAGGAACCGCCTAGTATTAGGACAAGGAGTAAAACACCGAGTAGTTTGTGAGGCTTTACCAGTCAATTGCGGGCAAAGAAAAGTGTCTGAGATCAGAGAGCGGTGAGAGTGAAGCCAGCACGGATATTGTACTCGTGGGTAAGGTGGATTTAGTTGGAATTAAAGATCCAAGTGGAACGGATAACCCTGCTACCGAAAGGGTGTTTGTTGAGTCAGCACTCCAGAAACTAATGTCTGAGTGCCAGGGAAGGAAGGTGTTTCAGTGTTTCAGTCAACTAAATAGAGCCGTGTAAGCTCCAAACATTGATCATACCTGGACTTGAGCTATTTCATAGACTGGCTGTTCAAAGCTGTTAACTTGTCAGCTGTCTAAGGAATTATTCTTAAAGTAATCTCATCAATGTATAATTTCGGACTCTGGTCACTGCTGGAATTAATACTCAGCATCTATTGTTGCTAATTTAAAGTGAATCAATGAATTGCCTGTGTAACTTTTGCTGCTTATTTTGTTAAGTAACTCTCCATTTATGATCTGCTGCCCAACTGCTAGATAACTCAAATTACACTTATACATGTCCGTTAAGTCTCCATGTACACAACTTTAACTTTATAAGTAGTGTTTAGTGCATTACTTGTGGCCTGTCTTCTGATGATTTGGCAATTACAAGTTAATTCACTCAGCAGCTTGAGGGGAACCAAACCCAGGGTTAGTTCATTAAATTCCTTTTGTCCCGAACTGGGTTAAATGTGAGGTAGTTCGGGAGCTGCATTTATCACTAGACCCACACTGACAGATAAAACCCCAGTTCGTTCCTCGGTGAGGAGTTAAAGGAGGGAATTAAAGATTTGCCTGCTTCCTCATCATATATTTGTCAGGATACCGAAACCCAGCTTTCCTCCAGTCATCAGGTTCAGCCTCATACATTTTCTAAGTCCAGTTTCCAGTTTCCATCTGTCATGTGTTGATGCCGGAATCATTCAGCTACCTCACATTCTCTTGTGCCACAATTCAGCCCCGATAGCCAGAGGAATTCGAAGGATGAAAGTACATTCAGTATAATTATTAATGCTGTCCTTCCACCCACAGTAGATCTGTGTGCAGTTCTGATACTTTACACCGTTCCTGTGTACTGAGGAGCACACCTGCACTCTGCTAATTCTTTCCCTGTGTCCATCTCACAGACGCTAGAAATGTTGGCAATTTGACCCTGGCTGCTGGTTCAGCAAAGTGGTCTTTCACTGGGGCTCAGTTACAATGGAGAACATTTCCAGCCAGACTTTTATGGTCACACACAAAAGGGGTCTTTAATTATAGGATCTATTGTATGGGCATAAATATATTTTATAATTAGCAATCGCATATTCCATTGCAGAGTTCAAAGATACGCTGCTTTATAACATTGGGCAAGTTATGTCATGTAATGCATAGTGTGTTACTGCAATTACTGATTTACCCCGACTGAATATGTTAAAAGTCGGATCAAGAAAATGCCATGGGAAAATGTTAGAGAATACACATTCCGGTAAGACTTTATTATCGGCTCAATTGTCACTGTTGGCTTTTCTTTATAAAGTTCCAAAGGGTGAGAGCTATTTAGGAGGGAAGTAACGGGGCATCACTGAGGTCGTGGCCACTGGTGGCACTGAAACAATTGATGATGGTATCTGCATACCTAGCCCTCCTTCTCTCACCCCGCTTCTCCCTCACCCCGCTTCTCCCTAACTCCGCTTCTCCCTCACCCCGCTTCTCCCTAATCCTCCTTCTTCACCCCTCCCTAATCCTCCTTCTCCCTCACCCCGCTTCTCTCTAATCCTCCTTCTCTTACCCCTCTCTAATCCTCCTTCTCCCTCACCCCGCTTCTCTCTAATCCTCCTTCTCTCACCCCTCTCTAATCCTCCTTCTCCCTCACCCTGCTAGCCCATAAATCCCTCTTCTCCCTCACCCCTCTTCTCCCTCATCCTTCAATCTCTTCTGAATGAGAGACTGCAGAGGGTGTAAGCACACACTTCTTACTTTCTCCTCTCCCCTCACTACAACCCAACCCTTGTCCCTTTTTCATTTCAAATACTCAAGAGCTGGAACCTGCCCAGTCAGTGGAAGAAAAGGAAGAAGACGGTGATGATGAAGAGACACCATAACTCAAGCTTAGACTCGCAGCCACCAGTTCAGAGACTGACACTGCGCGTATTTGAGAGGTGAGGATAGAGGAGGGATCTGCAGATGGTGAGACACTGGGCACAAGTGTGCAGGAGCCGGCGGGGGCGGAGGGGGGGGGGGGCGGTGGGCAGGTTACACAGGTGCCAGCTCCCCAGAGGACGAGTCATACACTAAGGGCTAGACTTTCCATAAGCTTTGCATCGCTACCACCCATTTAACGTATAATGCCCAGATATTGCCCATTTAGCCAAAAAATGGAAACTTACGCCCATTTATCGCTCCCTTATCACCCAGCGATACTTTCGGCATATAGTTATCGCCAAGAATTAATAATATCGTCCCCCATTTTTTTTGCCGTATACGTCCAAAAAATGGAAACTAATGCCCATAATATCGTCAAGCGTTACTTTTGGCATCTCGCCCATATATCTCAAAAAATATCGCTCGCTGAAACAAACGCTGAGAGAAAGTTGCTCTCACCTGACAACCCAGCGGTATGGACACCATTTTGTAAATCGGAGGACTTTTCATATAAAAGGCAGCTTCAACTTCTGGGGAGTTTTGATGTACTCTGGAGTTATTTTAAGCTGATCTGAAAATCTGAACAAACATCTTATATTGTGGATGAATTGAATTTATTTTTATTTGTTTTAGTAGGTAAATTTATTGTTTGTGAACAATAGATATAATACTGATAGTTATTGTAATGGGGCCTGTCATTTATCAACCTGCCTTGATGACTACACACATGCTGCAGACTATAGATGGCAGAAGGTATATTGAGGAGTATTATGTACCCAATCAAAGAGGTGGTGCACTGAGGAGGAGCAGGATGAGAACTTACACCCGACGCACTTACAGCGAGAAGTGGTCTTACCTGAGCCTGTCTGATAACATGTGCATTAGGAGACTGCTCTTCCGGAAAGAGGTCATCGGTGAGATATGCCAGCTCATTAGGGTAGATCTGCAGCCTGCCAGCACCATCAGGGCCACACTGTCCGTTGAGGACAAGGTAACTGTGGCACTTTCCTTCCATGCATCAGGTTCCTTTCAGGCCTCAGCTGGAGACATTTCTGCTATATCTCAGCATGCCACACATTGCAGCATTCGACAGGTGACTGAAGCCCTTTACGTACGCAGGATGGACTTTATCAGCTTCCCTATGATCAGTGAGGCACAGACTGAGAGGGCTCTAGGATTCTCCAGAATAGCAAACTTCCCCAAGGTGCAGGGAGCAATAGACTGTATGCACATCGGCATGCAGGCACCATTTCAGGATGCAGAGGTTTTTCAGAACCGAAAGGGATTCCACTCCCTGAATGTGCAACTCGTCGACCACAAGCAAATTATAATAGCAGTAAATGCCAAATTTCCGGGCAGCATCTATGATGCTCACTCCTGCATGAGAGCGCTGTATCTGACATGTTTACCAGTCAACCACAAGGTGACAAAGGATATGGCCTTGTCATCTGGCTGATGACCCTCCCTGCATAACACCCAGACAGAATCCGAGAAGCGATACAATGAAAGCCATATAGCCACACGCAATATCGTCGAAAAGACCATTGGAGTGCTTAAGTAGTGCTTTAGATGCCTGGACCACTCAGGAGGTGAGTTACAATACCACCCTGAGCAGGTAGCTCAATTCGTGGTGGTGTGCTGCATGCTGCACAACTTAGCTATCAGGAGGGGACAAGAATTGCCAGAAGGGACTGATGCTCCACCTCAGGAAAGAGGAAGAGGAGGACAAGGAGGTGGATGATGACCTCGGGGCAATCAGGCTGATGATGAAACCATGCCCCCGCCTCCCTGTAGACTACAGGAAAAGGCCCCTGGTGACTACATAGCTGCAAGACTCTTACGTCAGCAGCTCATAAATGAGTGCTTTGCTTGAAATAATGTTGGTGGTATGTACAAAGCTGCAAGACTGCTGTGTCTGCAGCTCATACATGAATGGTGTGCATTACATTGGTGACAGTTAAAATTAAAGTTGATTTAAGTTACGTTTAATTATCCTCTTTCACGCTAAGGAATCACCAGTGTTTAACGTTACAATTATCTGAGAAAATGCGCAACAATGTTAAGTTAAATTTAAAAAAAATAATGATAACATTTGTATTAATTCATACTTATAATACTAAAAAACACCCCTCCCCCACCCCACCCCACAACAAATTTATAACATTTATTACATTTTTAACATTTCCAATAACACTAACACAAATGCAAATACAACAAGGTACCCCCTCCCCCTTCCCCCAAACCTCCCAACATTTATTAACTAGCAACAAAAGCAAGAACAATACTGTCGCAACTCCAACTCCTGCGACCATGCACCTCATTTTCCTTTTTCTTCCCGCGTCTTCTCCCCTCCTCTACCCCTTCCCCATCTCCCCCCGACTCCAAGCTGCCTTGCCGCAGTGCTCGTCAGGTGCTGCTTCATTGGGGGGGTATGATGGCAGATCCGCTGGTTGGCTGGATGCTGGAGGAGGGAACGTCCTCTGAGCCAGAAGCAAAAGCTTCCTCCTGGCTCGCATGTGTCATTGGCAATAGGGATATGGCACCTTGGGGTTCAGGTGCTGCATTCCGGGAACACTGGTAGCCCTCTGACACCAGTGTTCCTGGCTATCACCTCCAGGGGCACCACCATCCGGGCATGTACTCGGTCACATTTGCGGATATTGTGACCAGCTGTTGGGATATGCCCCCTATTGTCTGGAGGATCTGCTGACCTATGTCAACACTCCTCCTGGACAAGTGTACCATGTCCCCACTAAAATCTGCCGATCACGGAGCAGACCTGTTGCGTCGAACCAACCTCCGTGGGGTTGGCGCCGGCATGGAGACACTTGGGGTGCCCTGCGGCAAAGTGCTTGGGCCTGCTACCTCCACGGTGGAGGAGGACATGGTCGCAGGAGCACTAAGTGTAATTGGTGTGTTTGACATGGAGCTTGTTGCTGCAGGCTCCTCCAACTCCACACTGTCGTCAGCGGAGAGGGCACTCTGCAGCTCAACGGGCGAGATTCGGGGCTCCACACCACCAGAAACATGATCTACCACCGCTGCCTCCACCGGATCTGCACCTTGCCTCAGTGGTGTTGCCTGTGACTGCGCTCTTGGCTGAGCTACAAAACATAAGTGAGGTAATTAGAGGAGAAGCGGGTACAAGGGTCACAGGGTAATTCAAACCCTACACACAGCATATGCATGAGAACAGCATTACTGCTATCAAAATCATCACAGACATCACATTTAATGAACATAACTAAATTCTGCATTACAATGAGCCCATCATTAATTACATAACACTTTCATCTATCATATATTGTACGGATATGAGTGGGTGTGGCATCTATTGACTTTACATCACGCAATGGTGTATACTTTACGCACGTGGCATAACATCTGGTTCTGCTGCTGCAAGTGTGGCCAACCGGGTGTGGATCCCCACTAGTGCCAGTGCCCGCTCCTCGATGTCGGGTCAGCTGACACATGACTGGTGGGCTGCCAACCGTGCGCCGTTGCTCGGCCCTATTCTTCGAAAGCTTCTTCTGCAAAAGGTAACAACAGCACGACATGGCATAAGATCATTGCTAGGAACTGTCACAGATACTGATACAACACATAACCGATAGATGTTATAATTATTATCATTATTAACCTAAATACGTACACTGAAAATGTAGGATTTGAGTAAAACATTACTGGTCTAACTGCAATACATTAGATCTGAATTTATTTACTCATTACACTTAATTATTATAATTCCAATTATATAAATATATAAATAAATGTAATACTCTGCCGGAGCCGACAAGGTCGTTCCAGCGCTTGCGGCACTGGTTGCCCTCACGCCCCTCATGCGTCACCGATGAGACCACTTCAGCGATTTCGGCCCAAGTCTTCTGATACATCTTCGGGGTGGGCTTCCCAAGCCCACCCCGGGTCAATTGACCCCAACGTGACTCCACTTCCTGCAGGAAGGCACCATTTGCCTCGTCCGAGAATCTCCTCGCTCTTTTTCGTCCTCCCATCTCCAATTCCTCTCCAACCTCACTGCCCTCACCAGCCTCCTCCAACTCCACATTGTGCTCTCTTGCCTCCTCCATGCCTGCCATTTTATTAATTTTTTTTGCTGATATTTCTGTCTCACCAAACTAAATAGCGCTATATTTTATTATTACTCCTCACAAAAATTGTTCCAACCTCCCACAACAGCCAAACAAAGCACAAAGATCCAGATTGTAGTATATGCAAGCACTCTAGTAATGACTCCATGAGGTAGGGTATTGTATTTGAACTGCAGTGACCTTAGTCCGTTTATTGCAGTTCCTTGAGTAAGGACACAATGAGGTGAGCTCCCATTTATACTTGGTTACCTGCAGTGTGCAGGTGATCCTTAGGTCTCCACCAGTAGCATCCTCTCGTGGTACAGGTATGGTGTATACAGTGTGGAGATACATTTAGTGGTCTGATGTTACAGTACATACATTATACATATACAACAACACTCCTCCCTAAGTCTTGTGCCACTGGCTTTAGCAATGTGTTCTGGCCCTCGACTTGAGTGCCCAAGACCCATGCACTTTGTTTTTGCTGGGGAAGGGCTCTCTCTGTGTGGACCTCCAAGGCCTTATTGCCACGACATTGGGAGATGGTCAGCAGTGGACGGTTGGAGGTTGTAGTGAGGGTTGTGTGGGTTCTGGATGTGATCCATGTGTCCATGGCTACATACATCCATTTCCCTCCCCCCATACCTAGACCATGTGTGTGGCTCGACATCTGCATTGGTGTACATGTACAGAGAATGAAGAATAGGGTTGGTTATATCATTGTTTTTGAGTGCAGCAGTGGTGGAGCAAGTACATTTTACAGGTAAGGAACATACGTGGTATTACAGTCTGGTCCCTGGGGTGTGGGTGCAGGTGGGTGAGGATGTTTAGTGGTGGGCAGAGCCACAGGAATGTGTGGCCTCCCTGTCCTCCTTTGAGGGCTACAGGGTCTCCATGCTGCCCTTCAGCGGTGGTGGAAGTCTGGTCATCCCAGGTCCCGCCGGGAGGGCTGGAGGGTGCTGGACTCTTGTTCCCGGTGCTGGCCCTGGTGGCCAGGGGGGGTAGGGTCGATCTGGGGCAGGGTGCCACTGGTGGTGCCTGTGCTGTCCATTGATCACTGGCCCGACAGTGGGTATGCTCCCACTGTGTATGTGGCCACCCTCCCTGGGGCATCACATTGGTCCCGGAAGCGCAGGCTACATGATTGGGTAGCCCACTGGACCTGGGTGCTTCCTATGGGAGGTTGCCTTTGGCTTTGTCGGCGTGCATGTAGAACCCGGCATCATATCTCATTTCATCATTAGCATTCTTGATACATTGGCTCCAACCGCAATCAGCCGACTCGACATTGTTATTTGTCTTTAAACTTTCACATTTGTCAATTACATCACTTTCCTGTGCACTATCAGCATCTCGGTGCAAGGTTACATTTAGATACCTGTATTTGTTCGTAACATCTTTTCCATTAGTATCAGCAGCATCGCTGTTCAACAGTACATTTATATACTTGCATTTGTTGATTGCATCTTTTACATTAGTGTCACCAGCATCGCTGTTCAACGGTACATTTGTATACTTGCATTCATTAATTACCTTTATCATTAGTGTCATTGGCATCTCTGTACAAAGAGTGGAACTGTCCCTTTAATTGTTCTGGCTTGCCGGTCTCCTTTAAGAGGGCCTTGCAAACTTTACCCCAATCCGGTTCGCTGCTCGGCATCACGTGTTGCTCCCTCAACGCTGGTCTGGTCGTGGTCATCTTGATTTCAGGTGCTTCACCTCGGGGTGCGGGTGCCATCTTCTTTCTCTCCACGAGGTAGGCTGCGGTGATCCTTTTCTCCCCAGGTTCTGCCAGGGAAGCCGGGAATCTACCTTCTGTGCCGATCTTCTTTCCTCGGAGTCCTGCCACTGAAGCCCGGAAGGTGAGGTCTGGTCGTTCAGGTTGGATCATCCTGCCGTTGAGTTGTGCAGTCTGTGTCATCGCCACGCAGTCGAGTTGGACGGTAGGATTCCCAGGTGCTGTGATGGATCCAAATTTGGGGTCGTGTAGGACGTCAATCGCCAGGGCCCGGAGGCTCTCCCAACTTCAACAGATTTGGATTTGCTTCATCCATTTTCTTATCAGCAGTGTTGGACCATCCCCAGCAACAATCCACAAAGGTAGCTTGTGCATTGTGCCGTTAGGGACACCTGGACATTCACACGCTGCCAACGACTGGGATGGTGCATTTTGTGTAAGTGAGCAGCTTCACCCTGGATTGGGAGCATTTTGGGTCGTTCGGCGGGATTGTCCCAGAGTTTCTCGAAGGCCGTCTGATTCATCAGCGATTGGCACGCCCCTGTGTCGACCTCCATCGAGACTGGAACACCGTTGATTTCTACTTCCATTTTCCACAGGGAACTCTCGGTGGAGCAGGTATCCATTCCGTACACCTCTTCCAGGGGCTGAGCCACTTCATCTTCATCAGCGCTGGAGCCCAGGTGATCGGCCAACTCTTCAGCGACTCGGTAAGTAAAATTTCTTCGACACATTCGCTGGAGATGACCTTTAGTGTTAGAGCCTTTGCAAGTATAGTCTTTGTATCGGCACTGGTGGGCCCTGTGATTTCCTCCACAGCGCCAGCACGGGGCTGGCCGGTTGGCCCCATGTGGTGGACTCAGGGTTGCGGGACTCGGGGCAGCAGCCTTGCCTCTGAAAAGTGTCATTCTGTTCACTGTACTCGTCGGGTTAGAGTCCTCGGGGTGAGTCATCATCCTTTTGGAATCGCAGGCTGAAATCATGAAGGCCTGGCTCACTTTGATTGCCTTCTGCAGGGTGACCATTGTGTCCGCAGAGAGCAGCTTGTGGAGGAGCCTCTCGTGGCCGATTCCAATGACAAAGATCTCCCTTAGTGCTTCGGTGAGGTGGTCACCAAAATCACACGGTGCAGCCAATCGTCTCAGGTCTGCAGCATATTTTGCAATTTCTTGGCCTTCGGGCCGCCGGTGGGTGTAGAACGGTGTCTGGCTGTGTGAATGCTCTCTTTAGGTTTGAGCTGTTCCTGTATTATTGTTACGAGCTCCATGTACATTTTGGTCGTTGTGTTTGCTGGGGCTAGCAAGTCCTTGACGAGGCCGTGGATAGTAGGTCCACAACTGCTGAGCAGGATGGCTCTGCGCTTATCAGCCAGCGAGGTCGGTGTGTCTCCCGTCAGGTCGTTCTCGATGAAGAAGTGTTCGAGCCTTTCCACAAAGGCATTCCAATCTTCCCCATCAGCGAATTGTTGGAAGTTGCTTAGGTTAGCCATGTTGCGCGTGGAAATTTATAATCCCGTCGCCAGTTGCAGTATATGCAAGCACTCTAGTAATGACTCCACGAGGTAGGGTATTGTATTTGAACTATAGTGACCTTAGTCCGTTTATTGCAGCTCCTTGAGTGAGGACACAATGAGGTGAGCTCTCTTTTATACTTGGTTACCTGCAGTGTCTCCACCAGTAGCACCCTCTGGTGGTACAGATATGGTGCATACAGTGTGGAGATACATTTAATGGTCTGATGTTACAGTACATACATTATATATATGCAACACAGACAACAAAGCTCTTGTGTTCCTAACACAGATGAGGCTGCATGCAGGGAGGTTAAAGTATCAGTGACCTGTGTCTTTAATAAGACATTCCAGAGTGAGGAACAGGCCTTAGGGGCCGGCTTATATACAGTGCTCCCAAGGGATGCTGGGATCCTTTGGGACTTCAGGGGATGAGCTCCCTGGTGGCGGAACATGGGAGTGTATGCTTTACAGATACACAACAAAACCCACACATGCTTTCTCTTCCTCTGCTCTCTCTCTCTCCTCTTCTGCGCATGTATTGATGACCCCTGACCTCCTGAAACACAGGAAAAGACAGTTGCTTTGGCGTTGCTATGGACGCCAACATTTTACGACAGAAGAAAAAAAATATACCGCTAACGCCCATTTTACATCGCTCCCGCTAGCGCCCATTTTATAAAGTGGAAACTAGGGGGGTTGAAAATGGGCGATAATCCGGCGATCTCAAAACCCATAATAAATGCCAACGCTGGAAATAATGCCCATTTTTGGGTGATCTGCAGAATAATGGAAAGTCTAGCCCTAAGTCTGCTGCAGAGAACTCAGATGAGGACTTCGATGGACCAAGCTACAGAAGAAGGCTGATGGGTGTACATAACAAAATGCCTGGTGCACTGGGAAGCCTGCCAGAAAGCCTGTGCTCATTATCAAGCATGGAGGAGCTCGGCACCAACTTGTCACAAGGCTTTGCGCACAGCTTGGAGCTCATCCTTTCCAACATGAAACGGGTGATCACCCCCATCAGCCTACCTGTGGAACCCACCATGATGCAGCATCTGATGGTTGGTCACAGCTTTCACCAAAGGTCTGAGCACTGCAGTGGAAGCTCAGACTGCTGCCATCATGGCTTTGGATACTAGTGTTCCAAGGGACTTTCAGGCCATCATAACAGCCCATCAATTTGTTCTCCAACAGATTACTAAGATTGCTGAGGTACCGCCCCCAGGAGAGAGACAGTGACTGAATGACCTTGTGTCCTCTCTCAGGCTGACAGCATTCGTCCTGCCACCCCTGCCACTCCGCCAGTGTCCTTGCTGTTCCCTGTCAGCCAGCTAGCCCAGACTGCTGCCGCCCAGGCCGAGGTGGTGCAGTCTGAAGCCGGTCCTTCTCGGCCCAGAGCTCCTCGAGGTCTCCCTCCAAAGCCATCTGCAGTCTCCCCCACTGAAAGTCAGCATCCTTCCACTAGCCTTGCTGCAGTCACTGGGATCGCAGTGCGTAGGAGCATCATCAGGTGGAGGCAAAGGCACAGGGAAGACAGGCACTAAGGGAATGCACAAGGCTGATTAGTTTCTTTTTGTATGCATGATATCATGATTTAATGTGCATTTTCTGGTGGGAAAAAGGCCAATGTGATGGTCAATGATAGAGGAACGATAAGGAGCGTGGCACTATTGGTGAACGGAGTTGAGGTTACTGCTGTCGCTCATTATTACTTGACCACGCAGAGCCCCGGCAGAAAAGGGCCGTCTATGTTGTATCCCCTCTTCCTCTTCCTTGTCCTCGTGCTCCTGCTGTGCAGCGTGTTGCCTGATCGGTGGCAAAGGCCTTTCCCGCATGATGGCCAGCTTGTGAAACATGCAACCACAACTCTGGGGTCGAATAATGGAGATGTGGGGATGGGTGAATATTTTGGAGATTCCGGGACTATTTATACAAAACCTCCCCCACAAAATGAAGTGGGTGAGATTGAGAACTGTGCAGGAGTGGATTGGTTGGACTGATGGGCCTTTACTCAGTTTCTTATGTTCTTATGCAACATGAAAACGTTGGGGGAGGATCACAGTCCAAAACATTTATTGTATTGAGGTCGGGTAGATGTGAACAATCGTTTGAAGCTGGTAAAGAAGAAAGCTTTGAACTTCCACAACAGCCCATCTTGGACTTAGTGCCCCTCAGCTTAAGCGCCGTGGGATGTTTTACTATGTTAAAGGGGCTAAATAAATAAACGGTGTTATTGTTGAGCAGAAAGTCGAGTTGCAGGTTTTGCTGCTGATTGCCATCCAGCAACTGCTGCTGGGAGGTGGACAAATGTGTGGACACTGGGGGCGGACAACGTCAAGTGTGGTCAAATAGACTGCTGACACGTCTTGGCCTCACACATGCCAACAATGCAGGCTACTTCTGCCTGTGATGAACCCAGCAAGAAAGCACCACCTTGTGGAGAGCTGAGGTAGGGAAAAGGAGGCTTGTAACTTATACCCGATGCATCTGGAAGTACAGGTCAGAACAAGTTACATGACAACGTGCGGGGCAATGCTGAGGTTAGTTCTGGAGTATGGTGTGCAATTTTAGGCACCCTACTTGAAAAAGGATAGCGATGTTTCAGTAAGAGTTCAGATAACAGTGACCAGTAAGTATCAAGGACTTGGGGGGGGCGGGGGCAGGGGCAGGGGGACACTATGAAGAATGGCTCAAGTGACTTAAGTTAAGTTTCACTGGAGAAAAGAAGGCTGAGGGGAGACATGAAACAGGGATTAAAATAATGAAAGGCACAGGTAAATGTGAAGTAACAAAGTTGTTCAACTTAGGCAATGAGTGTAGTACGAGTGGACGCAAACATTTTGGGTGGGATTTTGGGCTTTTTGGATTTCGGGGCGTTAATCACGGCGGGGCATTAAAGTTAGCGCTTGAAAATAGTTTGCGCCTCCGACTGCAAGTTTCGGCGAAAATGTAAGTTGGAGGAGGGTTGGAGTTAAGTCAGGCGTTACACAAGGGACTTTGTGTGCCCAAGCCGAAACTTGTGGCAGTAAAGAAGTTTCATTGTTGTTTAGTGCCCTGCAACATAACGTTGTATATTGTATGGTTTTATTTTGGTAGTGGGGAGTTTTTGTGACTTTGTTGCAGTAACATTTATGACTCATCATTTGCCACTGGTGTCTTGTGCATCATTCGAACGTTCACCGGAGATGTGCCGTTATGGGGGCACATAGTGGGGCCGAAATTCCGGGCCGCCGGAAAGCTGGTGCACCTACCTTTTTTTTTGAAGATTTTTTTCACCGGCCTCGCCATCGATTTTTGGGACTTTGTAGTTTTTTTTGCCATCGGTCATAGTGGGGGCGGAAGTGCTGTGGTCAGGCAGACTGAGGGCTGGAAGTTGGGGCGGGATTGAGTCTCTGCCGCTGTCACTCAGCAGCGGAGCGGTGGTGATGTCACAGCGCGTGAGTGTCACCACACTCGCTCCCCTCCGTTAAAGGGGAGAGACTCGGGCATTTTTTATCTTCGGCCATTTGGCCACCAGAGAGGGTTTCGGCCGGGCCAGTGGCCTGGAAACCAAGAGGGGGTGCCAGGCTGCCCGTTTGGTGGCCCGGCCAAACCCGTGGGGGCACTATCTTGCTGGCCGATCGGGAAGTCAGCTGTTAAAAATAAAGATGTGGCGGCCGTGGCAGTGCGCCCTCCCACTAAAGGGCCGCAGCGCTGCCGGGCCGCACACAGAGCAGAGAAGGTGTACTGACACAGAAAGCTGTCAGGGGCACCGCACGGCGGTGCAACAGTTTGTTTCAGTAACTTTCGGTCGCAGTATTCTGCAGGTGCAGGAGAGCGGGCAGTGTGCGTTATGATCAAACGCTTGCGGCAGTCATCATCAGCAGGGCGGAATTGGGGACAGGCCGAAAAATCCCCGACCTGAATTTGGGTCATGGCAGCCAATGGACTGCAACGCAGCGGCCATTCAATTCCGCCGCATGGCTGCCGCAAAACGGCAGAAACGGGTCAAAGGGACCCAGCATTTCGGTATCAGCATGTCCAGTATTAGCTCCATCCCTCAGTTTCCTCCATTTAGGAGCCGGTACATTATAACCTGGGGAGGTGCAAGTGTTGGTCCGGCAGCATCTCCACGCTGCCTCCCCTGTGGAAGATATGGCTATCCAATGGGGGCCTCGTCAGGCTCCTCTTCGATAACCTCCTCCTCCCCACTGGCAATGCCTGGCCCCCTCATGATGGCCAAGTTGTGTAACATGCAGCACATCACAATGAATTCGGATACCTGTTGAGGGGAGTATTAAAGGCTGCCTCCAGAGCGATCCAGGCATTGGTCTGCCTGTAGGAGATGGCATATCTCCGTCAGCATTTCCTTTCGGAAGCGCAGTCTTCTCACACACTGCTCCTCAGAGAGCTGGAGGTATGAGCATTGGTGCATGTAAACCCGTGGGGGGTAAGCCCTCCTCCCCGGACGTCTTCGGCCTCTCCTCATCCATGGGCCAACGTGGCCAAGAGCCCTTCATCTAGCTTGACACTGCCTGGCAATAGCATGTAGCATGATACGCTGGCGATCTAGTAATCGCCCCATTAAATTCTCTCATTCACCTTGTAAGGGCATTGTAATGGCAGATAAAAGTGCCGTTTGCAATTTGGAGCTTCATGCAGCATGATGTGCGCAATCGTTGTAGTCAATGTGACCTGCGATGTAGGATTCTCATCCCTCCATTTAAAAATGCTGCCAATGCTGTTGTGTATGGAGAAAGAGTCAGACTGAACACTGTGAGCTCAAAGTAAAGTGTGATCTTAGTCTTTTATTGCAGGTCTCCAGAGTACCTCGCCAACTTGAGAAACCTCCTTAAATACCTGTGCTCCCACGGGATTATGGGATCGCTTGGGACTCCAGGGGATGAGCCCTCTGGTAGCTGTACAGAGTAAATACAAGTTCACATATATAACAACACTCCCCCCCGCCCAAAGTCAATGGTGTAACTATTTACAATGTGAGTCGATCTGGGGCCCTTCTTGCCCTGGTTGATCGTCTCGGTGTGAAAGCTGGTGCTGTTGAATCATTTGTTGGGCTCTCGTTGGGCTGCTGTGCAGCTGGCCTTGCTGGGCTGCCTGGTGTGTTGGGCCCTGCAGGGCTGCTGTGGATGATGGGTTTTGCTTCGTGGTCAACCGTGGTGCCGGTTGCCACTGGTGTGTATGTTGGGGGATCAAAAAAGGTAGGGTCCAAGGTGGGTTGCTCAGGATAGTCCGTGAATCTGAGTTTGATTTGGTCCAAGTGTTTCCGGTGAATGAGTCCATTTGAAAGTTTGACCCGAAACACCCTGCTCCCCTCTTTGGCCACGACAGTGCCGGGAAGCCACTTGGGACCTTGTCCATAATTCAATGTAAATACAGGATCATTGATTTCAATCTCGCGTGACACATTTGCGCTATCATGGTATGCATTTTGTTGAAGCCACCTGCTCTCTACCTGTTCATGTGGATCAGGGTGAACTAACGAGAGCCTTCTCTTAAGTCCGCTTTTCTTGAGCAGTTCAGCAGGTGGGATCCCAGTGAATGAGTGTGGTCTCGTGCGGTAGCTAAGCAGGACTCGGGACAGGCGAGTCTGCAGTGCGCCTTCAGTTACCCTCTTCAAGCCTTGCTTGATGGTTTGCACTGCTCTCTCTGCCTGACCATGGGACGCTGGTTTAAACGGGGCAGATGTGACATGTTTGATCTCATTACGGGTCATGAATTCTTTGAACTCAGCACTGGTAAAACATGGCCCGTTGTCACTCACCAGGACATCAGGTAAGCCATGTGTGGCAAACATGGCCCACAGGCTTTCAGTAGTGGCAGCGGACGTGCTAGCCGACATTATCTCACATTCAATCCACTTGGAGTATGCGTCTACAACCGCAAGGAATATTTTACCCAAGAACGGGCCTGCATAGTCGACGTGTACCCTAGACCACAGTTTGGAGGGCCAAGACCATAAACTTAGCGGTGCCTCCCTGGGTACATTGCTTAACTGCGAGCATGCATTACATCTGTGAACGCAGGACTCTAAGTCCGCATCGATACTGGGCCACCACACATGGGATCTGGCTATCGCTTTCATCATTATGATGCCTGGGTGGGTACTGTGGAGGTCATTGATGAAGGTGTCTCGGCCCTTCTTGGGGACCATTACTCGATTGCCCCATAGACATTTCATCTTTGCGCCGCTGGAACAGTTTTATCTCTTCCTGCATTTCCACTGGGACACTGGACCAGCTCCTGTGAAGCACACAGCTTTTGACTAGAGATAATAAGGGGTTCTGGCTTGTCCAGGTTTTGATCTGTCAGGCAGTGACAGGTGATTGCTCACTCTCAAATGCTTCCATAACCATGGCTAGATCTGCGGGCTGCGCCATTTCCACCCCCGTGGTGGGCAATGGCAGCCTACTGAGAGCATCGGCAGTTTTCTGTGCCTGGTCTGTGGCGGATGGCGTAGTTGTATGCGGACAACGTGAGCGCCCATCTCTGGATGCGGACTGATGCGTTGGTATTCATCCCTTTACTCTCGGAAAACAGGGGTATAAGTGGCTTATGGTCAGTTTCCAATTCAAATTTTAGCCCAGACAGGTATTGATGCATTTTCTTTACCTCATAGACACACGCTAACGCTTCTTTTTCAATCATGCTGTAGGCTCTCTCAGCCTTAGACAGACTCCTGGATGCATAAGCAACCGGTTGCAGTTTCCCAAAATCATTAGCTTGTTGCAATACACACCTGACGCCATATGACAACGGATCACATGCTAGTATCAAATGCTTATATGGATCATACAACACAAGCAATTTGTTTCAGCATAACAATTTTCTCGCTTTTACAAAGGCATTTTCTTGGCTTTTGCCCCAAATTTATTCGTCCCCTTTTCATAGTAAGACATGCAGTGGTTCTAAAAGTGTGCTGAGACCCGGTAAGAAGTTACCAAAGTAGTTCAGGAGTCCCAAAAACGACTGCAGCTCCATCACATTCTGTGGCCTCGGTACGTTTTCGACTGCCTCCATCTTCGCGTTGGTGAACCTGATGCCGTCCGCCGCAATCCTCCTTCCGAGGAACTCCACTTCAGGCACCAGGAAACACACTTCGAGCATTTTACCCTGAGCCCCACTCGGTTGAGTCGACTAAGAACCTCCTCCAGGTTCTGCAGGTGCTCGACTGTGTTCCGACCTATGACCAAGATATCATCCTGGAAGACCATGGTGTGCGGGACCGACTTCAGTAAGCTTTCGATGTTTCTCTGGAATATCACCGCCGCCAATCAGATTCCAAACGGGCATCTGTTATAAACAAAAAGACCTTTGTGCGTGTTGATGCAGGTGAGGGCCTTCGATAATTCCTCCATTTCCTGCGTCATGTAGGCTGAAGTCAGATCCAGCTTCGTGAACATCTTCCCGCCAGCGTTGCAAAGAGGTCGTCGGCTTTTGGTAGTGGGTATTGGTCCTGCAGGGAGAAACGATTGATAGTTACTTTGTAATTGCCACAGATTCTGACGGTGCCGTCTCCCTTGAGGACTGGGACGATAGAACTGGCCCACATGTTGAACTCGATCGGGGAAATGATGCCCTCTCTTTGCAGCCAGTCTAGGTCGATCTCTACCCTTTCTCTCATCATGTACGGTACTGCTCTCGCCTTGTGATGGATGGACCAGAATTCGGTTGATCTGCACTTTTGCTCCTTGGAATTTCCCGATGGTTCGAACAGCGAAGGAAATTTGTTGAAGACCTGGGCACACGAAGTGTCGTCAGCGGGCGATAGCGCTCGGACGTCATCCCAGTTCCAGCGTATCTTTCCCAGCCAGCTCCTGCCGAGCAGCATGGGACCATCGCCAGGTACCACCCAGAGTGGTAGCTTGTGCACTGCTCCATCGTAGGAGACCTTTACGGTAGCACTGCCGATTACAGGAATCAGTTCTTTCGTGTGAGTTCTTAGTTTCATGCGAACTGGAGTTAAGACTGGCCTTGAGACCTTGTTGTACCACAACCTTTTGAAAGTCTTTTTGCCCATGATGGACTGGCTCGTGCCCTTGTCCAGCTCCATTGACACCGGGAGTCCATTTAGTTCAACATTCAGTATTATCGGGGGACAATTCGTGGTGAATGTGTGCACCCCATGTACCTCTGCCTCCTCGATCTGAGACTCTGGTTCGTTGTGATCCTCCGTGGATCTGTCCTCCTCTGCAACATGGTGGTTTGCAGGTTTAACAGTCTTTGCAGCTCGCCTGCACACTCGTTGGAGGTGTCCCATTGTTCCACAGTCCTTGCAAACGTACTCTTTGAATCGGCATGAATGGAAATAATGATCACCCCCACAGCGCCAACAAGGTGTTAATGACCTTGCATTCATCACCCTTGATGGTGGACTCAGAGACATCTGCGGACGTGTAGCTACAGGTATGTGTGACCTGCCCTGTACGTTACGATTCAAAAACAACATCACTTTGTTCACAGTACTTGTAGCAGCACTTGTGTGCTGAGAGATTTGCTTCATATTGTCACTGGTGGCAATGAACGCCTGGGCTATTGCAATGGCCTTACTCAAGGTTGGGATCTCTACGGTCAAAAGTTTGCGAAGTATGGTTTCGTGGCTAATGCCAAGTATGAAAAAGTCCCTGAGCATGTGCTCCAAATGTTCTTCAAATTCACAATGTCCTGCAAGGCATCTTAGCTCGGCGACATAACTCGCCACTTTCTGGCCTTCAGACCTTTTGTTGGTGTCGAACTGGTACCTCGCCATCAGAATGCTTTCCTTCGGGTTCAAATACTCTCGGACCAGTGTGCACAAATCGTCGTACGATTTCTCCATGTGTTTCGCTGGAGTGAGCAGATTCTTCATGAGGCCATACGTTGGTGCCCCACAGACAGTGAGGAGGATCACCCTTTGTTTGGCAGCGCTCTCTTCCCCATCTAGCTTGTTGGCCACGAAGTATTGGTCGAGCTGCTCCACGAAAGTTTCCCAATCATCTCCCTCCGAAAATTTTTCCAGGGTGACCACTGTTCTCTGCATCTTTGGGTTCGCTATCTGTATCTCATCGCCAGTTGTTGTGTATGGAGAAAGAGTCAGACTGAACACTGTGAGCTCAAAGTAAAGTGTGACTTTAGTCTTTTATTGCAAGTCTCCAGAGTGCCTCTCCAACCTGTGAAGCCTCCTTAAATACCTGTGCTCCCACGGGATTATGGGATCCCTTGGGACTCCAGGGGATGAGCCCTCTGGTGTCTGTACAGAGTAAATGCAAGTTTACATATATAATAAATACCACCTGCTGCACCCTGGGAATGGCTGTTTTTTTCAGGCAGGTGTTAAATGAGGTGTTAAGGCCGAATGTTCCATCCGGTGCGCTACCGCAGCCTTGCACGATGATTGACATCATCATCACTCTAAAAATGGAGGGCGGGGCGGTAAGTTTGTGCACCGGCCCAAACCAATAGCCGAATCTTCCGCACAGCTGATAAATCCTGGAACCCGCCATAACGATCAAGAACAGATTTACCACCCCGCTGGAGTGCTAATCCAGGCGCAAATGAGTCGAGAATCCAGCCCAAAACCCAAAACCTCAAGCAAGATTAGAGATTTTAAACCGTTTTCTTGAGTTAAGCAAAGTCCAAAATAAAAAAAGACTTTTACTGATTTTCTCTGTAATTACTGTTTCTGGGGGGATTTTTTCACCCACTGACTTTTTTTATACACAATAAAAATCCTGATTAAGAAAAATCCTGCACAAACAGGATTTTAAATTAGTAATAAAATGGACTTCAAAAGATTGTGAGTTATGTATTTGAACATTTCCTTCCCTCCCCTAAGTGATGAGTAACTGACCAAGAGAACGCTGTCAGGGACTCGCCTCATGTCCCGAAGCGTAGGAGGAGCCTTTCTAGTTTTTTGAGTGGAACGCAAAGCGACGTTCTGAAGTCAAACTGATGAAAGAAATTTTAAAAAGAATGAAAAGAATCTCCTCACCTTTCTGCTACATATCAACATCAGTGTTATTTAACAAAAGTAAATAGATTCCCACCTGCTGCAACATCCTCAGTAAACTGGTGAGAAATTCATCCTCACTGAATCCCAAATCCCCGGACAGAGGTGCCCTCCACCCCCCCCCCCCCCCCGCCCCCACATCCACCCCCCCACCCCCACACACCCTGGATCCAGTACTTCAGAATATTATGTTCAGGAGTGTTATATATGTAAACGTGTATTTACTCTGTATAGCCACCAGAGGGCTCATCCCCTGGAGTCCCAAGGGATCCCATAATCCCGTGGGAGCACAGGTATTTAAGAAGGCTTCACAGGTTGGAGAGGCACTCTGGAGACCTGCAATAAAAGACTAAAGTCACACTTTACTTTGAGCTCACAGTGTTCAGCCTGACTCTTTCTCCATACACAACAACTGGCGACGAGATACAGATAGCGAACCCAAAGATGCAGAGAACAGTGGACACCCTGGAAAAATTTTCGGAGGGAGATGATTGGGAAACTTTTGTGGAGCAACTCGACCAATACTTTGTGGCCAACGAGCTAGATGGGGAAGAGAGCACTGCCAAACAAAGGGTGATCCTCCTCACTGTCTGTGGGGCACCAACGTATGGCCTCATGAAGAATCTGCTCACTCCAGCGAAACACATGGAGAAATCGTACGACGATTTGTGCACACTGGTCCGAGAGCATTTAAACCCGAAGGAAAGCATTCTGATGGCGAGGTACCAGTTCTAAACCTACAAAAGGTCTGAAGGCCAGGAAGTGCCGCGTTATGTTGCCGAGCTAAGACGCCTTGCAGGACATTGTGAATTTGAAGAACATTTGGAGCACATGTTCAGAGACTTTTTCGTACTTGGCATTAGCCACGAAACCATACTTCGCAAACTTTTGACTGTAGAGATCCCAACCTTGAGTAAGGCCATTGCAATAGCCCAGGCGTTCATTGCCACCAGTGACAATACGAAGCAAATCTCTCAGCACACAAATGCTGCTACAAGTACTGTGAACAAAATGATGTTGTTTTTGAATCGTAACGTAAAGGGCAGGTCACACATATCTGCAGCTGCACGTCCGCAGATGACTCAGAGTCCACCATCGAGGATGATGAATGCAAGGCCATTAACACCTTGTTGGCGCTGTGGGAGTGATCATTGTTTCCATTCATGCCGATTCAAAGAGTACATTTGCAAGGGTTCTGGAACAATGGGACACCTCCAACGAGTGTGCAGGCGAGCAGCAAAGCCTGTTAAACCTGCAAACCACAATGTTGCAGAGAAAGACAGATCCACGGAGGATCATGACGAACCAGAGCCTCAGACTGAGGAGGCAGAGGCACACATTCGCCACGAATTGTCCCCCGATTATGCTGAATGTTGAACTAAATGGACTCCCGGTGTCAATGGAGATGGACACGGGCACGAGCCAGTCCATCATGGGCAAAAAGTCTTTCGAAAGGTTGTGGTGCAACAAGGCCTCAAGGCCAGTTTTAACTCCAGTTCGCACAAAACTAAGAACTCACACAAAAGAACTGATTCCTGTAATCGGCTGTGCTACCGTAAAGGTCTCCTACGATGGAGCGGTGCACAAGCTACCACTCTGGGTGGTACTGGGCGATGGTCCCATGCTGCTCAGCAGGAGCTGGCTGGGAAAGATACGCTGGAACTGGGACGACATCCGAGCGCTATCGCCCACTGACGACACTTCATGTGCCCAGGTCTTCAACAAATTTCCTTCGCTGTTCGAACCAGGCATCGGGAAATTCCAAGGAGTAAAAGTGCACATCCACCTAATTCCGGGGGCACGACCCACCCATCACAAGGCAAGAGCAATACCGTACATGATGAGAGAAAGGGTAGAGATCCAGCTAGACCGGCTGCAAAGAGAGGACATAATTTCACCGATCGAGTTCAGCGAGTGGGCTAGTCCTATTGTTCCAGTCCTCAAGGGAGACAGCACCGTCAGAGTCTGTGGCGATTACAAAGTAACTATCAATCGATTCTCCCTACAGGACCAATACCTACTACCAAAAGCCGACGACCTCTTTGCAACGCTGGCGGGAGGAAAGACGTTCACGAAGCTGGATCTGACTTCAGCATGTATGACGCAGGAACTGGAGGAATCATCGAAGGGTCTCACCTGCATCAACACACACAAGTGTCTTTTTGTTTATAACAGATGCCAGTTTGGCATCCGATGCCAGTGGCGGTGATATTCCAGAGAAACATGGAAAGTTTACTGACGTCGGTCCAGCATACCATGGTCTTCCAGGACAACATCTTGGTCACAGGTCGGAACACAGTCGAGCACCTGCAGAACCTGGAGGAGGTTCTTAGTCGACTCAACCGTGTGGGGCTCAGGTTAAAACGCTCAAAGTGCGTTTTCCTGGCGGCTGAAGTGGAATTCTTGGGAAGGAGGATTGTGGCGGATGGCATCAGGCCCACCAACGCGAAGACGGAGGCAATCGAGAACGCACCGAGGCCACAGAATGTGACAAAGCTGCGGTCGTTTCTGGGACTCTTGTGCTACTTTGGTAACTTCTTATCGGGTCTCAGCACACTGTTAGAACCACTAAATGTCTTACTATGAAAAGGGGGCGAATGGGTTTGGGGCAAAAGCCAAGAAAATGCTTTTGTAAAAGCGAGAAAATTGTTATGCTCAATCAAATTGCTTGTGTTGTATGATCCATGTAAGCGTTTTGTACTAGCATGTGATGCGTCGTCATATGGCGTCAGGTGTGTATTGCAGCAAGCTAATGATTTCGGGAAACTGCAACCGGTTGCTTATGCATCCAGGAGTCTGTCTAAGGCTGAGAGAGCCTACAGCATGATTGAAAAAGAAGTGTTAGTGTGTGTCTATGGGGTAAAGAAAATGCATCAATACCTGTTTGGGCTAAAATTCGAATTGAAAACTGACCATCAGCCACTTATATCCCTGTTTTCCGAGAGCAAAGGGATAAATACCAACGCATCGGCCCACATCCAGAGATGGGCGCTCATGTCCGCATACAACTACGCCATCCGCCACGGGCCAGGCACAGAAAACAGCGCCGATGCTCTCAGTAGGCTGCCATTGCCTACCACGGGGGTGGAAATGGCGCAGCCCGCAGATCTAGCAATGGTTATGGAAGCATTTGAGAGTAAGCAATCACCTGTCACTGCCCGGCAGATCAAAACCTGGACAAGCCAGGACCCCTTATTATCTCTAGTCAAAAGCTGTGTGCTTCACGGGAGCTGGTCCAGTGTTCCAGTGGAAATGCAGGAAGAGATAAAGCCGTTCCAGCGGCGCAAAGATGAAATGTCTATACAGGCAGACTGCCTTCTGTGGGGCAATTGAGTAGTGGTCCCCAAGAAGGGCAGCGACACCTTCATCAATGACCTTCACAGTACCCACCCAGGCATCGTAATGATGAAAGCGATAGCCAGATCCCATGTGTGGTGGCCCAGTATCGATGCGAACTTAGATTCTTGCGTTCACAGATGTAATACATGCTCACAGTTAAGCAATGTACCCAGGGAAGTGCTGCTAAGTTTATGGTCTTGGCCCTCCAAAGCGTGGTCTAGGGTACACATCGACTATGCAGGCCATTCTTGGGTAAAATGTTCCTTGTGGTTGTAGACACATACTCCAAGTAGATTGAATGTGAGATAATGTTGGCTAGCACATCCGCTGCCACAACTGGAAACCTGCGGGCCATATTTGCCACACATGAGTTACCCGATGTCCTGGTGAGCGACAACGGGCCATGTTTTACCAGTGCTGAGTTCAAAGAATTCATGACCCGTAATGGGATCAAACATGTCACATCTGCCCTGTTTAAAGCAGCATCCAATGGTCAGGCAGAGAGAGCAGTGCAAACCATCAAACAAGGCTTAAAGAGGGTAACTGAAGGCTCACTGCAGACTCGCCTATCCCGAGTCCTACTTAGCTACCACATGAGACCCCACTCACTCATTGGGATCCCACCTGCTGAACTGCTCATGAAAAGAGCACTTAAGAGAAGGCTCTCGTTAGTTCACCCTGATCTACATGAACAGGTAGAGAGCAGGCGGCTTCAACAAGGTGCATACCATGATAACGCAAATGTGTTACGCGAGATTGAAATCGATGATCCTGTATTTGTATTAAATTATGGACAAGGTCCCAAGTGGTGCCCTGGCACTGTCGTGGCCAAAGAGGGGAGCAGGGTGTTTCGGGTCAAACTTTCAAATGGACTCATTCACCGGAAACACTTGGACCAAATCAAACTCAGATTCACGGACTATCCTGAGCAACCAACCTTGGACCCTACCTTTTTTGATCCCCCAACATACACACTAGTGGCAACCGGCACCACGGTTGACCACGAAGCAGAACCCATCATCCACAGCAGCCCTGCAGGGCCCAACACACCAGGCAGCCCAGCAATGCCAGCTGCACAGCAGCCCAGCGAGGGCCCAACAAATGATTCAACAGCACCAGCTTTCACACCGAGACGATCAACCAGGGCAAGAAGGGCCCGAGATCGACTCACATTGTAAATAGTTTCACTATCGACTTTGGGCGGGGGAGTGTTGTTGTATATGTGAACTTGTATTTACTCTGTACAGCCACCAGAGGGCTCATCTCCTGGAGTCCCAAGGGATCCCATAATCCCTTGGGAGCACAGGTATTTAAGGAGGCTTCACAGGTTGGAGAGGCACTCTGCAGACCTGCAAAAAAGACTAAGGTCACACTTTACTTTGAGCTCACAGTGTTCAGTCTGACTTTTTCTCCATACACAATAAAGAGTAACTTGATCTTATTGTTATTTTATCCTGCAGCAGTAACTACTCATTATATATTATATTACATAAATATATTACTGAAAGACTGCAGTCTGTATAGCTCAGCACTTGCAATCGCAGAACGTAAGAAATAGGAGCAGGAGTCAGCCATTCGGCCGCTCGAGCCTGCTCCACATTCAATATGATCATGGCTGATCTTCGACCTCAATTCTGCTTTCCCGCCCTATCTCCACCAGACACCAGCCAGAGCTAAGAACCCAGCAGCAAGCAGAGACAGCTATGACCCAAGCCAGATATCCCTTGTTCGAATAATGATTAGAATCAAAAGAAAATATGCGGATAAAAAACTAAAGGTGGTTGATGCTCCAGTCTGCACTTAGTCAAATCAGGCTAGTGGTTGTGTAGGTAGTCTTTGCTGCATGAAGGCACTGCTGATTGTCTGAGATCCATCCTAAAGCATAACAAATATTGTAAAAACATACCAGAGATTTAATTTGAGATGTGTGGCTTTCTTTGTCAAATGATAAAACGGCAGGTGTTTATATTATTTTGTATTGTGTGCTTGTAATTGCAGCATTCTTCACATTCACAATCACAACTAACACGGGGGCCAGGTGTACTGCAGTCCTCCAGTCTGATCATAAAGATGCTTCATTTCTCGATTGACTGAGCTGTCCTGGTTCAGTACACATCCGGACTGAGACAACAATAATGTACTGTGCAGTTCAGTGCCAATGGGAATGAATCCAAAAGTCATAAGACACAAAGACAGTGTGAGCGAAAACCCATATTTCTGAAACGCTTTGGGGCAGTCTGGAGAAATCTAAGGGGATGAAGGTTGAAGATTGAGATTTGGATTGAGACAGGCTGCTAGACAATATGGAGCCATTTAGCCATTCAAATATGTCTATCTGATCACCTCTGTGTTTACAGTACTTTATGGTGGGAGTCCATTTATGGCAGTGAGACTTGACCTCAGGATAATGAGTAGCTGTTCATTGGTCATTTGGAGGGAGCAGTGTGCGATGGCCTAGCCCAGAAATCAGTGGGGTCCCGGCCTGCAAGAGCACCAGCAAGCCAGGGCCATTGGAGGGAGCAGCATGCGGTGGCCCGGCACGGAAATCGTCGTGGTCCTGGCCTGCAAGACCATCAGTCGGCCAGGGCCATTGGAGGGAGCAGCGCGCGGCAGCAGGAGGGCGACGGCTGCGAAGCCAGGTCGCTGATTGCAGTGCGGGCAGGCACAGCAGGAGGGGCGAAGAAGCAGCAAGAGTCCACAGAGGGAAGTGACCGGGGCCCAGGAGAGGCGTGAATCTGGGGCCTAAAAGAAGCGAGAGTGCAGAAACAGCACGGGCCAGCCCACACTGCGATATGTGCGCGTGCTCGTTCTGTGCAGCAGAGCTGGTCTCCAGTTAGTCTTGGGTAATCCTCGCCACTGGACCAAGACCTAGCTCTGTCAACGCATGGTGGCTGGTGTGCAACGGCCACCACGCATTAAAAAAATCCACGCATTGGCATGTTCCACCCTTCACGATGTAGTTCGGGATCTGGAATATTAGGTCCTTCATTGAAACACCTGTGAACTCATCCCTTTTTGGTGTGGAAGCAAGTCATCCTCTCTTCGAGGGACTGCCTATGATGATGATGATTTATCTGTAAGTTAACTATTTGTATGTATCATCGATACTATCTATGCATGGAATCAAAGAAACTCCTCTGCTGATCACCTGGTTTGTGTACAGTAATTCATGACTGTATGTGGACGACGCTTGCATTTGCGCACATACAGAGGCTGAACTCCAAGTCATTGTCAACATCTTCACTGAGGCGTACAGAAGCATGGGCCTTACACTAAACATCCATAAGGCAAAGGTCCTCCACCAACCTGACCCCACCTCACAGCACTGCCCTCCAGTCATCATGATCCATGGACAACGTGGACCACTTTCCATACCTTGGGAGCCTATTATCAGCAAGGGCAGACATCGACAACGAGGTTCAACACCGCCTCCAGTGCGCCAGTGCAGCCTTCGGCCACCTGAGGAAGAGAGTGTTCGAAGATCAGGCCCTCAAATCTGACACCAAGCTTATGGTCTACAGGGCTGCAATAATACCCGCCCTTCTGTATGGACCATAAACAGTAGACACCTCAAATCGCTGGAGAAATACCACCAACGATGCCTCCACAAGATCCTGCAAAACCCCTGGGAGGACATACGCAGCAACACCAGTGTTCTCGATCAGGCCAACATCCCCAGCATCGAAGCACTGACCACACTCAACCAGCTCTGTTGGGCGGGTCACAATGTCTGCATGCCAGACACAAGACTCCAAAATCAAGTGCTCTACTCGGAACTCCTACATGGTAAACGAGCCCCAGGTGGGCAGAGGAAACGTTTCAAGGACACCCTCAAAGCCTTCTTGAGAAAGTGCAACATCCCCACCGGCACCTGGGATTTCCTGGCCCAAGACCGTCCTAAGTGGAAGAAGTGCATCCGGGAGGGCGCTGAGCACCTCAAGTCTCGTCACCAAGAGCATGCAGAAAACAAGCGCAGGTAGCGGAAGGAGCGTGCGGCAAACCAGACTCCTCACCCACCCTTTCCTTCAACGACTGTCTGTCCCACCTGTGACAGAGACTGTAATTCCAGTATTGGACTGTTCAGTCACCTGAGATCTCACTTTTAGAGTGGAAGCAAGTCTTCCTTGATTTCGAGGGACTGCCTATGATGATGATGATGTATGTTAATTATCTGAATGTACTATGCAAGGAAACGAGAGTTCAAAGGCTTTTTACGTATAAGAGATGGAACTGGCTGTTAGACACACACATTAGACGTTGGAAACTCGGAAGGTGTGTGCCTCACAAGCAGCCACGGAAATCGGAACAAGCAGAGAGCTGCCTTTGTGAAGTGTCTCAGTAACTTTCATACTTGGTTTGTATAATATGAATGTTTAAATAAAGGACGAGATCCTGCCTTTACTACAACTGAGTGTGTGTGTAATTCGACGTTTCAAGCGAAACGAGCAAGAAAGAGCAAGTGTTACTGATATCTCATCTGTTGTTTAAAAAGGGATAGACCGAGTAATTACAGGCCACTCAGCCTAACCTCAGCGGTGGGAAAATTATTGGAATAATCCTGAGGGACAGGATAAATCTTCATTTGGAAAGGTATGGATTAATCAAGGATAGTTAGCATGGATTTGTTAAGGGAAGGTCGTGTCTGACTAATTGATTGAATTTTTTGAGGAGGGTCGATGAGGGCAGTGCGTACGATGTAATGTATATGGATTTTAGCAAGGCTTTTGATAATGTCCCACATGGCAGACTGGTCACAAAAGTAAAAGGCCATGGGATCCAGGGCAAAGTGGCAAGTTGGATCCAAAATTGGCTCAGAGGCAGGAAGCAACGGGTAATGGTTGATGGGTGTTTGTGACTGGAAGGCTGTTTCCAGTGGGGTTCCGCAGGGCTCAGTGCTGGGTCCCTTGCTGTTGTGGTATATATCAATGATTTAGACTTCAATGTAGGGGGCATTATTAAGAAGTTCATAGATAATACAAAAATTGGCCATGTGGCTGATAGTGAAGAAGAAAGTTATAGACTCCAGGAAGATATCATTGGACTGGTCAGGTGGGCAGAGCAGTGGCAAAAAGAATTTAACAACAACAATAGCAACAACTTGTATTTATATAGCACCTTTAACATAGCGAAACATCCCAAGGCGTGTCACAGGAGTATTATGAGATAAAAATTTGGCACCGAGCCGCATAAGTAGAAATTAGCACAGATGTCCAAAAGCTTGGTCAAAGAGGTTTGTTTAAATGAGCGCCTTGAAGGAGGAAAAAGAGCTAGAGAAGTAGAGAGGTTTAGGCAGGGAGTTCCAGAGCTTGGGGCCTAGGCATCAGAAGGCATGGCCACCAATGGTTGAGCGATTATAATCAGGGATGCTCAAGAGGGCAGAATTAGAGGAGCGCAGACATCTCGGGGGGGGGGGGGGCTGGAGGAGATTACAGAGATAGGGAGGGGCAAGGCCATGGAGGGATTTGTAAATAAGGATGAGCATTTTGAAATCAAGGCGTTGCTTACTGTAGGTTGTAGATCAGTGAGCACAGGGGTGATGGGTGAGTGGGACTTGGTGTGAGTTGTTCAAGTCCCACTCCAGGGACTTGAGTACAAAAATCTAGGCTGACACTCCCAGTGAAGTGCTGAGGGAGTGCTGCATTGTCGGAGGTGCCGTCTTTCGGATGAGACTGTTAAACTGAGGCCACGGGTAGCCGAGTTTTGGATCACCTTTAGTTTACGTAGGGTAGAATGTGAGAGGCCAGCCAGGTGTGCATTGAATAGGCAAGTCTAGAGGTAACAAAGGTGTGGATGAGGGCTTCAGCAGCGGATGAGCTGAGGCAAGGGCGGAGACATGCAATGTTGCAGAGGCGGAAATAGATGGTCTTAGTTATGCTGCGATTAGGTGGTTGAAAGCTCATTTCAGGGTCAAATATGACACCAAGATTGTGAACAGTCTGGTTCAGCCTCAGACAGAAGTTGAGGAGAGGGATGGAGTCTGTGGCTAAGGAACGGAGTTTGTGGCGGGGACTGAAAACAATGGCTTCAGTCTTTCCAATATTCAATTGGAGAACATTTCTGCTCATTCAGAACTGGATGTCGGACAGCAGTCTGACAATTTAGAGACCGTGGAGGGACCGAGGGAAGTGGTAGTGAGGTAGAGCTGGGTGTCATCAGCGTACATGTGGAAACTGACGCTGTGTTTCTGGATGATGTCATCAAGGGGCAACGTGTAGATGAGAACTAGGAGGAGGCCAAGGATAGATCCTAGGGGAACACCAGAGGTAACAATGCAGGGGTGGGAAGAGAAGCTGTTACAGGTGATTCTCTGGCTACGATTAGATAGATTGAATGGAACCAAACGAGTGCAGTCCCACCCAGGTAGACGATGTTGGAGAGGCATTGGAGAAGGATAGAGTGGTCAACCATGTCAAAGGCTGCAGACAAGTCAAGAAGGACAAGGAGGGATAGTTTGCCTTTGTCACAGTCACAAAGGATGTCATTTGTGACTTTGATGAGAGCCGTTTCGGTACTGTGGTGGGGACAGAAACCGGATTGGAGGGATTCAAACATGGAGTTGCGGAAAGATGGGCACAAATTTGGGAGACGACCACATGTTCAAGACTTTGGAGAGGAAAGGGAGGTTGAGATGGGATGGTCGTTTGCAAGGACGGAGGGGTCGAGGGTTGGCTTTTTGAGGAGAGGGATGATGGCGGCAGATTTGAGGGAGAGAGGGACAGTACCTGAGGAGAGAGAACTGTTAACAATGTTGGCTAACATGGGAACAAGAAAATGGTGATCAGCAGTTTGGTGAGAATAGGGTCGAGGAGCAGGAAATGGGTCTCATGGACAGGATGAGCTCAGAAAGGTCATGGGGGGAGATCGGAGAGAAACTGGAGAAAGACGTGAGATCAGGGCTACGGCAGCGGGGATGCTCATAGGAAGTTTGGCCAGGTGGGCTAGGGGAAGGAAGGGAAGAGGCAGACACGGCCGAACGGATGGTCTGAATCTTAGGGACAAAGAAGTCCATGAGCTCCTCACACTTATTGTCAGAAGTGAGAGTGGAGACTGGGGGAGGGGTTTAAAAAGATGGTTAGCAGCGGAGAATAGAAGCCGGGGTTACCTTTACATTGCAGAATGATTCTGGAATAGTGAGTGATTTTGGCAGACGAGAACAGGACCTGATAATGCATTATGTGGTCTGGCCAGATCTGGCGGTGAATGGCTAAACCAGTTGTCCAACATATCCGTACAAGTCTACATCCCTCGAACTTAAGGGAGCAAAGATCAGGGCTGTACCAGGGGTAACAGCCAGGGTGAGAGAGAGTAATTGTTTTAACAGGGTCTAGAGTATCAAAGTTGCTGGCGAGGGTGTGGTTGAGCAGATGGGTAGCTGCAGCGATATCATGGTGAATGGGGGATCTTAGGCTGGACAGTTGGGATTTCGTAAGCGCAGTTGTCAGAAAGTCGGGAGAGAGTTTTCAATCCGTAGAGGTGTAATTTTGGGATGGCTAACCAGGCAAGTTAATACGCATTAAATGGTAGGACACTGAGAAGCGTAGAGAAACAAAGGGACCTTGGAGGGCATGTCCACAGATCCCTGATGGTAGCAGAACACGTAGATAAGGTGGTTAAGAAGGCTTATGGGAGACCTTCCTTTATTAGCTGTGGCATTGAATATAAGAGCAGGGAGGTTATGCTAGAACTGTAACAGGGAGGGTACAGAGCAGATTTCCGAGGATGTTGCCAGGACTGGAGAATTTTAGCTATGAGGAAAGATTAGATAGGCTGGGGTAGTTTTCTTTGGAACAGAGAAGGCTGAGGGTAGATTTAATTGAGGTGTTTAAAATTATGAGGGGCCTAGATTGAGTGGATAGGATTTTGCCAATTATATGCCCATTCTGCAAGTTTATTAATGTCCTGTAATTTGTTGCAGTCCTCCTCAGTATTGACTATTTACAGTCACCGCAACTTTAGAAATTATGTTTTTGATTCCAAAGTCTAAATCGTTAATGTAAGTTGTGAACAGGAGTGGTCCCAGCACTGATCATTGTGGAACACTGCCACCCACCTTCTGCCAATGTGCAGATTAATCTATTTACCAACTAACTGGCATAACATAAGAACATAAGAATTAGGAACAGGAGTAGGCCATCTAACCCCTCGAGCCTGCTCCGCCAGTCAATAAAATCATGGCTGATCTGGCCGTGGACTCAGCTCCACCTACCCGCCCTCTCCCCGTAACCCTTAATTCCCTTATTGGTTAAAAATCTATCTATCTGTGACTTGAATACATTCAATGAGCTAGCCTCAACTGCTTCCTTGGGCAGAGAATTCCACAGATTCACAACCCTCTGGGAGAAGAAATTCCTTCTCAACTCGTTTTTAAATTGGCTCCCCTGTATTTTGAGGCTGTGCCCCCTAGTTCTAGTCTCCCCTACCAGTGGAAACAACCTCTCTGCCTCTATCTTGTCTATCCCTTTCATTATTTTAAATGTTTCTATAAGATCACCCCTCATCCTTCTCAACTCCAACGAGTAAAGACCCAGTCTACTCAATCTATCATCATAAGGTAACCCCCTCATCTCCGGAATCAGCCTAGTGAATCGTCTCTGTACCCCCTCCAAAGCCAGTTTAGCCTTCCTTAAGTAAGGTGACCAAAACTGCATGCAGTACTCCAGGTGTGGCCTTACCAATACCCTGTACAGTTGCAGCAGGACCTCCCTGCTTTTGTATTCCATCCCCCTCGCAATGAAGGCCAACATTCCATTCGCCTTCCTGATTACCTGCTGCACCTGCAAACTAACTTTTTGGGATTCATGCACAAGGACCCCCAGGTCCCTCTGCACAGCAGCATGTTGTAATTTCTCCCCATTCAAATAATATTCCCTTTTACTGTTTTTTTTCCCCCAAGGTGGATGACCTCACACTTTCTGACATTGTATTCCATCTGCCAAATCTTCGCCCATTCGCTTAACCTATTTAAATCTCTTTGCAGCCTCTGTGTCCTCTACACAACCCGCTTTCCCACTAATCTTAGTGTCATCTGCAAATTTTGTTACACTACACTCTGTCCCCTCTTCCAGGTCATCTATGTATATTGTAAACAGTTGTGGTCCCAGCACTGATCCCTGTGGCACACCACTAACCACCGATTTCCAACCCGAAAAGGACCCATTTATCCCAGCTCTCTGCTTTCTGTTCGCCAGCCAATTCTCTATCCATGCTAATAAATTTCCTCTGGCTCCGTGTATCTCTATCTTCTGCAGTAACCTTTTGTGTGGCACCTTATCGAATGCCTTTTGGAAATCTAAATACACCACATCCATCGGTACACCTTTATCCACCATGCTCGTTATATCCTCAAAGAATTTTAGTAAATTAGTTAAACATGATTTCCCCTTCATGAATCCATGCTGCATCTGCTTGATTGCACTATTCCTATCTAGATGTCCCGCTATTTCTTCCTTAATGATAGTTTCAAGCATTTTCCCCACTACAGATGTTAAACTAACTGGCCTATAGTTACCTGCCTTTTGTCTGCCCCCTTTTTTAAACAGAGGCATTACATTAGCTGCTTTCCAATCCGCTGGTACCTCCCCAGAGTCCAGAGAATTTTGGTAGATTATAACGAATGCATCTGCTATAACTTCCGCCATCTCTTTTAATACTCTGGGATGCATTTCATCAAGACCAGGGGACTTGCCTACCTTGAGTCCCATTAGCCTGTCCAGCACTACCCCCCTAGTGATAGTGATTGTCTCAAGGTCCTCCCTTCCCACATTCCCGTGACCAGCAATTTTTGGCATGGTTTTTGTGTCTTCCACTGTGAAGACCGAACCAAAATAATTGTTTAAGGTCTCAGCCATTTCCACATTTTCCATTATTAAATCCCCCTTCTCATCTTTTAAGGGACCAACATTTACTTTAGTCACTCTTTTCCATTTTATATAGCTGTAAAAGCTTTTACTATCTGTTTTTATGTTTTGCGCAAGTTTACCTTCGAAATCTATCTTTCCTTTCTTTATTGCTTTTTTAGTCATTCGTTGCTGTTATTTAAAATTTTCCCAATCCTCTAGTTTCCCACTAACCTTGGCCAGCTTATACGCATTGGTCTTTGATTTGATACTCTCCTTTATTTCCTTGGTTATCCACGGCTGGTTATCCCTTCTCTTACCGTCCTTTTTTTTCACTGGAATATATTTTTGTTGCGCACTATGAAAGAGCTCCTTAAAAGTCCTCCACTGTTCCTCAATTGTGCCACATTTAGCCTTTGTTTCCAGTCTACTTTAGCCAACTCTGCCCTCATCCCACTGTAGTCCCCTTTGTTTAAGCATAGTACGCTCGTTTCTGACACAACCACCTCACCCTCAATCTGTATTACAAATTCAACCATACTGTGATCACTCATTCCGAGAGGATCTTTTACTAGGAGATTGTTTATTTTTCCTGTCTCATTACACAGGACCAGATCTAAGATAGCTTGCTCCCTTTTAGGTTCTGTTACATACTGTTCTAAGAAACAATCCCGTATGCATTCTATGAATTCCTCCTCCAGGCTACCCCGTGCGATTTGATTTGACCAATCGATATGTAGGTTAAAATCCCCCATGATTACTGCCGTTCCTTTTTCACATGCTTCCATTATTCCCTTGATTATTGCGCGCCCCACCGTGAAGTTATTATTTGGGGGCCTATAAACTACACCCACCAGTGACTTTTTCCCCTTACTATCTCTAATCTCCACCCACAATGATTCAACTTTTTGTTCATTAGAGCCAATATCGTCGCTCACAACTGCCCTGATATCATCCTTTATTAACAGAGCTACCCCACCTCCTTTCCTTTCTTGTCTATCTTTCCGAATCGTCAGATACTCCTGTATGTTTAATTCCCAGTCTTGGCCATCCTGCAACCACGTTTCTGTAATGGCCACCAAATCATACCCATTTGTAATGATTTGTGCCGTCAACTCATTTACTTTATTTCGAATGCTGCGTGCGTTTAGGTAGAGTGTTTTAATACTAGTTTTTAAACCATGATTTTTAGTTTTGACCCCTCCTGCAGCCCCTTTATATTCAGTGGCCCTTTTTGTTTCTTGCCTTGGGTTTCTCTGCCCTCCACTTTTACTCATCTCCTTTCTGTCTTTTGCTTTTGTCTCCATTTTGTTTCCCTCTGTCTCCCTGCATTGGTTCCCATCCCCCTGCCATATTAGTTTAACTCCTCCCCAACAGTACTAGCAAACACTCCCCCTAGGACATTGGTTCCGGTCCTGCCTAGGTGCAGACCGTCCGGTTTGTACTGGTCCCACATCCCCCAGAAACGGTTCCAATGCCCCAGGAATTTGAATCCCTCCCTGCTGCATCACTGCTCAAGCCATGTATTCATCTGAGCTATCCTGCGATTCCTACTCTGACTAGCACGTGGCACTGGCAGCAATCCCGAGATTACTACTTTTGAGGTCCTACGTTTTAATTTAGCTCCTCGCTCCTTAAATTCGTCTCATAGGACCTCATCCCTTTTTTTTACCTATGTCATTGGTACCAATGTGCACTACGACAACTGGCTGTTCACCCTCCCTTTTCAGAATGTCCTGCACCCGCTCCGAGACATCCTTGATCCTTGCACCAGGGAGGCAACATACCATCCAGGAGTCTCGGTTGCGGCTGCAGAAACGCCTATCTATTCCCCTTACAATCGAATCCCCTCTTACTATTGCTCTCCCACTCTTTTTCCTGCGCTCCTGTGCAGCAGAGCCAGCCACGGTGCCATGAACTTGGCTGCCGCTGCCCTCCCCTGATGAGTCATCCTCCTCAACAGCACTCAAAACGGTGTATCTGTTTTGCAGGGGGATGACCGCAAGGGACCCCTGCACTACCTTCCTTGCACTGCTCTTCCTGCTGGTCTTCCATTCCCTAGCTGGCTGTGGACCCTTCACCTGTGGTAAGACCAACTCACTACACGTGCTACTCACGTCATTCTCAGCATCGTGGATGCTCCAGAGTGAATCCACCCTCAGCTCCAATTCCGCAACGCGGTCCATCAGGAGCTGGAGGCGGATACACTTCCTGCACACGTAGTCGTCAGGGACACCGGAAGTGTCCCTGAGATCCCACATGGTACAGGAGGAGCATATCACGTGACCGAGCTCTCCTGCTCCTTCCTGCTTTGTTACTCATTTATTTTTGACCATACCGACAACAACTTGCATTTCTATAGCTCCTTTAACATAATAAAATGTCCTAAGGTGCTTCAAAGGAGCGATTATCAGATTAAATTTGACACTGAGCCATGTAAGAAGATGTTAGGGCAGATGACCAAAAGCTTGGTCAAGGAGATAGGTTTAAGGAGCGTCTTAAAGGAGGAGAGAGAGGCAGAGGGGTTTAGGGAGGAAATTCCAGAGCTTGGGGCCCAGGCAGCTGAGACCAATGGTCGAGCGATGAAAATCGGGGATGTGCAAGAGGCCAGAATTGCTATTTATTTGCAGCCCAGCCCAAATGGCAGCAAGTCACAGGCACCATCATGGTTCACAGATCTGCCTGATGAACACGATGGGGGAGCCACTACATGTAACGTGTGTGTCCCATGGTGGCAGTTCCCCACTGATGACCAGCAACAGTGCCACAGGCAATGCACGAGAACATTCTACACATCCTCCATCAGCTTTACAAAAACCCCAATAACTCTGTTCTCTGTGCAAAGCGCTTGATATTCTGTAACTCAAATGTCTTGGTTAATCTTCATTATTCCTCGCTCTCCGTTACTGACTGGTAAGGATTTCAAGAGAACGACCTATAAACATTGACATGAGAGACTGAAAGGCCAAGATGACAGAGACACTATTCATGCCGTGATGCTATCTTAGCTAGAATTCATACATTTTAAGTTCCCTCTTTGCAAGGAAGGGCTCTTGTACACATTACGCCAGGAACACTGAAATGCCCCCTCCAACTAAACTTGTCGTTTCCCAAGTTTGAAGCAAAGTCGCTCTTTCTCTGTGAGTCAGTGACATGCTGAATACCAGAGCGATGGTTCATCCACTTCACAAGGCAGTGTAAATGGCACATTCTGTGAGACTCATGCTTGCCATATGTCAGGCATGTTGAAGAAAGAACTCGAAAGTCGGTTTCTACGTTGCCTCGTGTTAAAGGGCAAGCAGATCTATAGTTCACGGGATGCATCCCCAAACGTAGAAAACACTTCTCGTACTTTACTCTGAAATATTATTCTGGCATCAGGCCCAACTGTACTGACTCCCTCCTGGGTGCAGGCATCAACAGCTTCACACTTTTTCATTATTTCAGTAAGATTCATCCTGCCATTTAGAATTTACAGTAATCACACGATAAATTATTTTCCTCTTCACTAGCGATGTGAATGTGTACATTAACTTTTCTTTCCAATTGCTTCCTGACTGTGGAAAATCATAGAATCATAAACATTTACGGCACAGAAGGAGGCCATTTCGGCCTATCGTGTCCAAGCCAGCCAACAAAGAGCTATCCAGCCTAATCCCACTTTCCAGCTCTTGGTCCATAGCCCAGTGGGTTACAGCACTTCAAGTGCACATCCAAGTACTTTTTAAATGTGATTAGGGTTTCTGCCTCTACCACCCTTTCAGGCAGTGAGTTCCAGACCCCACCACCCTCTGGGTGAAAAAAGTTCTCCTCAACTCCCCTCTAATCCTTCTACCAATTACTTTAAATCTATGTCCCCTGGTTATTGACCTCTCTGCTAAGGGAAATAGGTCTTTCCTATCCACTCTATGTAGGCACTCATAATTTTATACACCTCAATTAAGTCTTCTCTCAGTCTCTTCTGTTCCAAAGAAAACAATCACAGCCTATCTAATCTTTCCTCATTGCTAAAATTCTCCAGTCCTGGCAACATCCTTGTAAATCTCCTCTGTGCCCTCTCTAGTGCAATCATATCTTTGCTGTAATGTGGTGACTAGATCTGCACTCCGTACTCTAGCTGTGGCCTAACTCGTGTTTTTTACAGTTCAAGCATAACCTCCCTGCTCTTGTATTCTATGCCTCGGCTAATAAAGGCAAGTATTCCTTGTCTACCTGGCCTGCTATCTTCAGGGATCTGTAGACATGCACTCCAAGGCCCATCTGTTCCTCTGCACCTCTCCGTATCCTACCATTTAATGTGTATTCCCTTGCCTTGTTAGCCCTCCCCACATGTATTACCTCACACTTCTCGGGATTGAATTCCATTTGCCACTTTGCTGCCCATCTGATCAGTCCATTGATATCTTCCTGCAATCTACAGCTTTCTTCCTCACTATCAACCACACGGCCACTTTTTCTATCATCTGCAAACTTGTTAATCATGCCCCCTACATTGAAGTCTAAATCATTGATATATACCACAAAAAGCAAGGGACCCAGTACTGAGCCCTGTGGAACCCCACTGGAAACAGCCTTCCAGTCACAAAAACTTTGCTTCCTGCCATTGAGCCAGTTTTGCACCCAACTTGCCACTATCCCTTGGACCCCACGTGTAGGAATACACCATTTTTGTTGTAATTTGCTGTAAATTGACGAACCTTAAAAGCTTGACCAAATTTATTGACCCAGCATGCTTCGTGAGGCCAAGAGACTAGCTACTGTGAGAACTTTGTAAAATAAAACTGTCTTTAAAATAAAACTGCAAGCTGTCTTTCTCATAGGTAAGGGAGCGAGGGACCTTGAGCAGGAATGAACTGGTGAGCCATCATGGAAAAACAGGGACCATCTGTAGACAATGATGTCTTTGAGGCTACTGAAGTAAAACATAAAACATTTAATTAACTGACTGTTGATAAGAAGACATGCAGGAAACAGCTACTATATGCACACAGTGGGCATATGACCAAGTCTTGAGGTATAAATAGTGCTCAGAAAAGACAATCGGAGCTGCAGTCAAGAGGGCAACCTGGTCAGTTGTCAATTAAAGTTGTACGTCTAGTCATCACCGAACCAACCACTCGCTGGTGTTAGTATGTATGTGGGTTTGCTTATCATAACTTGATTTTAAAGTAAGAGAATAATCCTGTGTTTGCTGAAGTATAATCAAGGGAGTATTATATGCAACAGTTCTGTATGAACTTGCTTGTAATTTCTTGCTGATTTTAAGTAAACAGAAGTTTTTCGCTCATTGATTGGTTCTTGGTATTGCTCTGTTCCATGGTTCCGAACTCTATAAACTGTTGGACGGGGCGAAGGGTTATTTCTGCACATCCAACACATGGGCTTTTACTTTGCTGATGTTGTCAAAAGCCTCCTAAAATCCATGTAGACCACATCAAACGCGCCACCCTCATTGACCCTCCTTGTTACCTCCTCAAAAAATTTAATCAAGTTAGTCAGACACAAACATCATAAGAACATAAGAAATAAGAGCAGGAGTAGTCCATTGACTCCCTTGAGCCTGCTCCACCATTCAATAAGATCATGCCTGATCTTCTACCTCAACTCCATTTTCCTGCCCTATCCCCATATCCCTTGATTCCCTTATTATCCAAAAATCTATTGATCTCTATCGAATATACTCAATGACTGAGCCTCCACAGCACTTTGGGGGAGAGAATTCCAAAGATTCACCACCCTCTGAGTGAAAACATTTCTCCTCATCTCAGTCCTAAATGGCCAACCCCTTATTCTGAGACTGTGACCTCTGGTTCTAGACTCCCCAGCCAGAGGAAGCATCCTCCCTGCATTTAACCAGTCAAGTCCTGTAAGAATTTTGTCATCATCATCATAGGCGGTCCCTCGAAACGAGGATGATCTGCTTCCACGCCAAAAAAAGGATGAGTTCACAGGTGTTTCAATGAAGCACCCGAACTACATCCTGAAGGGTGGCAGATGCATGTGCATGCATTTTTTAACATGGGGTGGCCATTGCATACCAGCCACTACACAAGCTTGACAGAGCTAGGTCTTGGTCCAGCGGCAAGGATTACCCAAGACAACTGGAGACCAGCTCTCTGGACCCCTGGCCCCGAATTCACACCTCCCCTGGACCCCGGTCATGTTTCAATGAGATCACCTCTCATTCTTCCAAACTCTACAGAATATAGGCCTAGTCTACTCAATCTCTCCTCATCGGACAATCCCCCCATCCCAGCAATCAGCTTGGTGAACCTTTGTTGCACTCCCTCTATGGCAAGTATATCCTTCCTTAGGTAAGGAGACCAAAACTGTATACACTACTCCAGGTGCGGTCTCAACAGGGCCCTATATAATTGCAGTAAGACATCTTTACTCTTGTACTCAAATCCTCTTGTAATAAAGGTCAACATACCATTTGCTTTCCTAATTGCTTGCTGTACCTGCATATCATCATCATAGGCAGTCCCTTGGAATCGAGGAAGACTTGCTTCCACTCCTGAAGTGAGTTCTTTGATGGCTGAACAGGCCAATACAAGAGCCACAGACTCTGTCACAAGTGGGACAGATAGTCGTTGAGGGAAGGGGTGGGTGGGACTGGTTTGCCACATGCTCTTTCTGCTGCCTGCGCTTGATTTCTGCAAGCTTTCGGCGTTGAGACTCGAGGTGCTCAGCGCCCTCCCGGATGCACTTTCTCCACTTAGTGCGGTCTTTAGCCAGGGACTCCCAGGTGTCAGTGGGGATGTTGCACTTTATCAGGGAGGCTTTGAGGGTGTCCTTGTAACGTTTCCGCTGTCCACCTTTGGCTCATTTGCCGTGAAGGAGCTCCACATAGAGCACTTGCTTTGGGAGTCTCGTGTCTGGCATGCGAACTATGTGGCCTGCCCAGCGGAGCTGATCAAGTGTGGTCAGTGCTTCAATGCTGGGGATGTTAGCCTGGATGAGGACGCTGATGTTGGTGCGTCTGTCCTCCCAGGGGATTTGTAGGATCTTGCGGCACCAAATATCATTGGTGATATTTCTCCAGTGATTTGAAGTGTCTACTGTATATGGTCCATGTCTCAGAACCATACAGGAGGGCGGGTATTACTACAGTCCTGTAGACCATGAGCTTGGTAGCAGTTTTGAGGGGCTGGTCTTCAAACACTCTTTTCCTCAGGTGACCGAAGGCTGCACTGGCGCACTGGAGGCGGTGTTGGATCTCATCGTCGATGCCTGCTCTTGTTGATAGGAGGCTCCCGAGATATGAGAAGTGGTCCACGGTGTCCAGGGCCGCGCCGTGGATCTTGATGACTGGGGGGCAGTGCTGTGCGGCGAGGACAGGTTGTTGGAGGGCCTTTGTCTTATGGATGTTTAGCTTTTGTACGCCTCAGTAAATTCGTCGACTATGTCCTAGAATTCAGCCTCTGTATGTGCACCGACGCAGGCATCGTCCGTGTACTGTAGCTCGACGACAGAGATTGGGGTGGTCTTGGATCTGGCCTGGAGACGACATAGGTTGAACAGGTTCCCACTGGTTCTGTAGTTTAGTTCCACTCCAGTGGGGAGCTTGTACCTGCATGTTAACTTTCAGTGATTCGTGTACATGGACACCCAGGTATCTGAACACCAACATTTCCCAATCTCTCACCATTTAAAACATAGTCTGCTTTTCTACTTTTCCTACCAAGTGGATAACTTCACATTTCTCCACTTCCCTTAACAAATTCATGCTGAATGTCCTTGATTAAACCTTGCCTTTCTCCATGATCACTAATTTAAACTAAATGGTTACTAATTTATTCCTATCGATTTATGAGAGCAGTCTGGGAATTGCAAGATACAGACTGAAGTGGTTGTGAGAACTTATCACAATTGGGCCCAGGGGTTTAAAGGACGTTAGCTCACGTGAAACAATGAGAAATGTTAATGTAGTCGCAGTGTTTGGGATAATCTCCAATTAAAAAGAAATAAGACACTCATTATTTTACTTTAAACAGCAGTGCTGTGAACGTCAATGTTATATCAGAGACTTTAACCTCGGGCCTCAGCGTGAATTGTGGATTATCTTCTGCCCCTTTGCAGTAAAGGAATTCGTTTTTATGTTTAAACACAAAGGACAAGCAGAATGAGCATAAATCACAAGCTGGATTTTCTGGAAATCTTAAGTCTGCAGACACAGCAAAGAAATGAACATTTTACACAGACAGGCAGCGAGAGCAAGTAACAACTCAACTCAGACACTGCATTTTATCATTACCATTAGTGGAGTATTAAAAATATAACACTCGACACGGTCTATATATAGAGAAAAGAATTGTTTATTTAAAACCTGATTAATCAAGGGAGAACCGGTTGCATCAGTACTGTTGTTGAGTGCTCTCATCGCCGATCTCATGGGACAGGCTGCACAATTACAGTTTATAGAGTCGAAATACAGTCAAAATGGTGAAACTAGGTGGGGAAGTGTTCCATTGGTTATTTGCCACCAGTTCCCGCCCACCTGCTCCTAATACATTGGTTAATACAGTTTTCAGCAAGGTCATTGGTTACTACAGTTACATTAATTTCATTGGTTACAGTAATTGGTACATTCAGTTCTGACGACTGTTGCTAGGGATAAGCCCCTACAGGTGTTACATTTCTGGGAACGTCTTCCCAGGCTAACTCTCAGGCTAGTGTCCTTGACAGCCATCTGGCTACCCTCTGCTAAAAGAGGTCTTGTTCCTGTTATATCATGTGGCTGGGACATAGTGGCCTCCTCTTGTTATTTTTGTAAGCTGTCTACATAAATCTTGTGGGCATTCTTATCTCCTCAGAGAATTTCTCTGACCTTCTGTTTCAGCCTAATTGCTGGGATGAGGGATTCAGCTATTCTACCATGAATGCATTTAAACCTTTCTCTCAGCCTTCCTTGTTTTATGTTATAACTTTACCGAATAACACTTCCCCTGATTAAGGTTTTTCGCTCCTACAAAAACCCATTTGAAACTGGTGGTAACCCCAAATGTCCACCATGAACAACAATTTTCCTTTCCCTGCCTTTCCCGGTCTTGTTTTGTGTGTCTCCCGCCCCGGTTTCTTTGATCAGGCGATAGGATTGGGACACTCACGACTCATATCAGGTACTTGTGCCGTCTTTGTGTTTGATTACCCCTTTTTGGATCTAGCAAAGACTTTCTGCGTACTTGGTTACGGACCTTGGCCAACGTCTTCACTCTGCGTCTCTTGTATCTGCCTGCACATTCTCCCAGGGCTATCAGCACCACTATCAGCTGCACTAGGACTAACACATGGGATATAATTCTGATCCAAGGGTGTAGCTTTGCTCGGGTAAGCCTCTTCTATCTTTGCACTTGTTACATAACATCACCAACCAACTCAAGGCTATTACTATCTGTACTGCCACTCGGGTATGTGAAAGGATTCTTATCCACGGATGTATAATCTCAAGTACCAAGGCGGGTTTTTCAGGTTATCCTTTATTTCACTGTCCAGTTCTTTGCCTTTATCCTTTAGCTCATAATATCTTTTAATGTTATTTCTTAATGGTCCTTTGAGCTCAGTTAAATCTTCAGGTAACAGGGGAATTGGTGGTGCTTGTTCTTCCATGTAATTATCCAATATCTTGCTTAATCTCATCGCTTATATTTAATGTCATTGTTTCCTGGTGTGTATATGTCATGCATGCTCTTCCCACTGCCACCGACACTCTGGGAATATAGCAAGAGTTAGGCATTGTAATGTTACAAGTCAAGCCTCTGTAATCGTAAGTTCTCAAGCTAGTTACCACACAATATTCTCCTCGCCCTTGATAGGCGTAATGTATGTGTTCGGTTCGGGCAGGGCTTATTCCAATGACACATCCCTCTGTAGTATTGTCAAACCCGCAGCTATCCTTTCGCCCCTCTCCCACAGGGGGAGAGCATATAGTTAGGCTTCCTTCTCTCCAGATAAAGATATTACCCTTAAATTGTCTTTTTGATCTCATACTGGTCCATCGTGGATGTACTCTTCCCCTCGTATTATTCCTATGTTTATCAACTTCATATTGAGGATACGGGTATGAGCCTTGGTTTGTTACGGGGATCATTAATATTATCCCTACCATAGGGATTGTTTCCCCTCACATCCTCCTGTAATCACATACACCCTAGTTATTCCTTTCAAGGTGCAGGTAAACAATGGCCCAGTGTGCTGGGCCATTTCTTTCAACTGGGTGCTATTGTGTCTCACCTGACCAATCATCCATCTCCCATAGGCATGACATGTGTCTCTTTTCCTGTCCTATCACGCCTGCTTATTTAGCTCGTTAATTGCTCATGCATGACCTTCCAATATGGATAGACCCTCTAGCAGTATTTTGGATGTTTTAGATCCTAACTCTGAAGAATCTATTCCTATCTCGGCCTGTTTCCTCATTAGTACCTCCATCGTTCCCCTCAAACTATCTACTCTTGCTTGGATCGCCTGTACTTCTAGTGCATCTACTAGAGAGGTCCCTGTATTTACTCCAGTTACTATGTCATTCCCTATAGATCTCCTCTGCCTTCCTCCTTTGTGTCTCAGCTGCTTGTGATACGCCCTTGCTCCTGGTGCGTCACTAGCTTTTCTCAGGATCGTGTCTGGCAATCGTGTGTACAACGCTTTCGTCTTGGGGCTATACTTTTCTGGCAGGTATAGGTCTGTTAAATTTATGCTCACAGGTAACATTTCATGCTGCACATTGTCAAATAACAACATTCCTTCCGAGCTCATTGCCAACCTGCCGGGGCGGGGGGGGGGGGGGCAGGTAATTGGTGGTAGTGTTGTTGGTCCTGGGATCGTGCCTATAGGTTTTTGCCAATTAATCATCACTGCTGGACCCGAACATTTTCTCTCTTCCTGACATATGACCCATTCTATTGCTCTTAACGAGGACGGCTCTAAGACCGTGTCCCTCTCCGTGTCCAGACAATGTACTATTACTTCTGTTCCAGGTTTAACTATCACGCGCTTTCCTGAGGTTAATTCCCCTGGTTAACAATATTCAGGTAACATTTTGTTATCTTGTGGCTTCAAGATAAATGCTCCTGACACTCGGATGTCATCCCCTAGGGGCTGCTTTAGGTAGTTGTTGTACCCTCCGGTGTGGGAATATGCTTCTGGGCCCCCTAGGGGCAGCCTTGTAGCTTGTCATTGTAGAATTGTAAGGGCGGTGGTGATCATGTTCATACACATTCTGTTGATATTCCAGGATTTTAGATAAGAGTCTTTCCATTTCTATTTCAACTGGATTGTTTGCACCGCTTCTTAGATTGTTTGCACCGTTTCTCCGGGCATGTGCCCTTTTCCAGATCCATTTTATTATAGCCAGTACCCCTAATATTGCAAATATCCATCCTAATCCTCTAAAAAGTCCATTTGTTGTACCCTTATATTCTTTCAGCTGGGACCAGTGCTTCCACCAGCCCCTACCTTTCATATTCATGCAAGCGCACGTGTCTCCACTAATTAATAGCTCACATGGTCCGCTCCACCTAGGTGCGAACCCTGATTTCTCTGCCACTTCCTTAACCATAACCTTCGCCCCACCTCGGGGATTATAGCCGAGACGATTATCTCACCGCCTTCGTCCTCCTCCTTCTGCCTTTCCCAGACCTCCTGTCGCATACATTTCAGCTGCTCATTCAATTCCCTCACTAACTTTCTGATTCTGTCTCGGAGGGGGCTGAAGTCGGCTCCTCTTGTCACTATTCCTTCTGGTAACCTCATTGCCTTACTCAAGGTGGTTTTAAGGGTTTGATTCATTCTCTCTACCATCCCTGAACTCTAGGGGTAATATGGGGTGTGAAACTTCTGCTTAATACCGAATATTCTACGCGTTTCTTTCATCTTTCATGCTTGACAAATCTTTTAGAATTTTTTGAGGATGTAACTAGCAGAGTGGACAAGGGAGAACCAGTGGATGTGGTGTATTTGGACTTTCAAAAGGCTTTTGACAAGGTCCCACACAAGAGATTAGTGTGCAAAATTAAGGCACATGATATTGGGGGTAATGTATTGACATGGATAGAGAACTCGTTGGCAGACAGGAAGCAAAGAGTGGGAATAAACGGGTCCTTTTCAGAATGGCAGGCAGTGACGAGTGGGATGCCACAGTGTTCGGTGCTGGGACCCCAGCTATTTACAATATACATTAATGATTTAGACAAAGGAATTGAAGGTAATATCTCCAAGTTTGCAGATGACACTAAGCTGGGTGGCAGTGCGAGCTGCGAGGAGGATGCTAAGAGGCTGCAGGGGGATTTGGACAGGTTAGGTGAATGGGCAAATGCATGGCAGATGCAGTAAAATGTGGATAAATGTGAGGTTATCCACTTTGGTGGCAAAAACAGGAAGGCAGATTATTTTCTGAATGGTGACAGATTAGTAAAAGGGGAGGTGCAAAGAGACCTGGGTGTCATGGTACATCAGTCATTGAAGTTAGACATGCAGGTACAGCAGGCAGTAAAGAAAGCAAATGGCAGCTGGCCTTCATAGCAAGGGGATTTGAGTATAGGAGCAGGGAGGTCTTACTGCAGTTGTACAGGGCCTTGGTGAGACCACACCTTGAGTATTGTGTGCAGTTTTGGTCTCCTAATCTGAGGAAGGACATGCTTGCTATTGAGGGAGTGCAGCGAAGGTTCACAAGACTGATTCCCAGAATGACAGGACTGACATATGAGGAAAGACTAGATCAGTTAGGCTTATACTCACTGGAATTTAGAAGAATGAGAGGGGATCTCATAGAAACGTATAAAATTCTGACAGGACTGGACAGGTTAGATGCAGGTAGAATGTTTCCGATGTTGGGGAAGTCCAGAACCAGGGGTCACAGTCTAAAGATAAGGGGTAAGCCATATAGGACCGAGATGAGGAGAAACTTTTTCACCCAGAGAGTTGTGAACCTGTGGAATTCTCTACCACAGAAAGTTGTTGAACATATTCAAAAGGGAGTTAGATGTGGCCCTTACGGCTAAAGGGATCAGGAGGTATGGAGAGAAGGCAGGGGTGGGGTACTGAGGTTGCATGATCAGCCATGATCATATTGAATGGCGGTGCAGGCTCGAAAGGCCGAATGGCCTTCTCCTGCACCTATTTTCTATGTTTCTATATTTCTATCACTTGACCCGTGAAATCAGTCCCACTTGATCCGAGTCAATCATGTGGTAATAGGACTACCTCCTCTTTTGCCCGGCTGACGTTGGAGATGGCCTGGAGCTTCCCTGTATTTAGCATTTCCACCAGTGTGTGTTTTGTGTGCAGTATTGTTTTGACTGCCCAAGTGGCACAATCCAGTGCAGCCACGCATCTGGACAGACTGGCAGCCACTGGTGCTTGCTGTATCGAGTAGTAAGCTACGGGTCTCACTCATCCTATCCCCATGCATTTGTATCATTACGGCTCCATAGAAGCTTCCCTGGTTCTCACAATATGTATAGAATGGGAGATCCATGTTCGGGAGTCCCAGCTCTGGAGCTGACATTAGGGCTTCCTTCAGATTATCGTATGCCGTTTCTTGTTCAGGGCCCAACTCTGTAGTTTCTAAGGATGGTTTACCCCCTTTCACTAGCCACTGTACTGGTTCTGCAATTGCCGCAAAGTTAGGTACAAAATTCCTGCAATAGTTAAAGAGCCCCAGTACCTTAAGCACCCCTCGGACTGTTTTTGGTCGGGGCATGATCCACTGGCCTCCTTCCTGTCATTGGACATAGTCCTAGTTCCTTGGGATATTTCGTGTCCCAGGTACTGTACCGCGGCTTGTCCGATTTGTACCGTTTTGGGATGTACTTTGAATCCTGCTTTCTGCAGGACTTTCAGGATCTTTATAAGTGCTCCTGTGTGCCCTCTATTGTCCCCAGATGCTATCAGTAGGTCATCCACGTATTGTACTATAGTACTCCTATACGGGGTTAAATCCACCTTTTTTATGGCTCGACTCATAGTCCAGTGGAATATAGCCGGGCTATTATGGCACCCTTATGGGACCCGTGTGCAGGAGTACTGATGGTCGCCGACTGTGAAGGCAAATTTATCTTGGGACTCTTTTGCCAGGGGTATGGACCAGAATCAATTGGCTATGTCTAATATAGTGAAGACCTTATGCTCTGGTTTTAATCCATTAAATATTATAGCTGGGCTGGCCATGATGGGATGTTGAGGGGGAGTCACCTTATTGAGGGCAGGATAATCAATAGTTACCCGGTATGATCCGTCTGGCTTTTGCACGGACCAAACAGGGGAATTTATTGTTCCCTCTGCTTCTTGGAGTATACCGCTTTCCAGTAGAACTGGAGTATAACTTCCCCACTACCTGTTTCACAACCTGTGCGGCTTCTGGTTCTATCGGGTAGTTAGGCACTTCCCATGTTAGCATGCCTGTCAAAGTTACTCTGTTCCCCGAAGGTATTTCTAGATTGTTTCCAAACCTTTTAGTTTTATTTCTTTTTTTTTTTAAAGAGATCAGATTTAACATTTTATTTTAAATGTATCTCAGTATTTTGTTGTGCCTTTTCTTAACCCGTGGTACTTGAAACCTTCACAACAAAATTAACTCTTCACTGTTCCCATCCTAATTTCTGCTCCCCTTTTGTAGTATTTGTATTTATTGTTGGATTATAAAATGTCAAATATGGTAATACTGTTTTTTTTAATATCAGACTTCTTATTTATGCTTATTTATGCTTTATGATCCACAGATCACAGAATGCAAAGTATTTGTTTTATAATTGTGCGCCTAACTTCTGTTTTAGAAGTTGCACGTTAAAAACTCCAATCCAAGTAAGAATAGCATAAATAGAAAATCTTTTGCTCTATAACTTCAAGATATATTTCGTGATACAGTATCTCATAAATTACATCTTTTTAAGCTTCAGCTTCTGACGCAGTAGTTGTGTACTTTCCAAACCCAAGATTTTCCAGTACCACCAAAATGTTTATCAAGGTGAATCACCTGAAATATCTCAAAATCCCAATTCAAATATTGTACTGCCAATCTTTTATTTAAAACTCTTTTTACTGAGCTAGAAGCTTTCACGTCATTAAACATAAGGGTTTACATAGGGAAAATGTGGGCGTGACATCCCCAGCCCGCAGCCTCGCAGGCTTTTTTAAAAGCATTACAATTTCCCTTCTCCGTTCTTTATCTCATTCCTAGACTCAATTTATTGTCTTTCAACCCAATATACTCAATGATTACATGTTTTCTTTTAACAAGTAAGTGAGCGTGTTGGAACTTTTAAAAAAAACAAACGGGACCACGCATTTTTTTATCTTTTGTTAAACAAACCTATCCTTTGTGCATTTCCTAGCTCCGTAACTTAGCATCAAAATAAATCTGCACCTGTGTTTCTAACTTAAAATGTAATTCAATTCTGGGTTCACACTTTCTTAAAACTTCCCACAGCGAGTACAACACTACAAAGGGTTAAAAAAAACTTTCATTTTGTCTGAAAAAGTGGGTGGAGCTAAAACAAACAGACAGCTCCACCATTCTTTCAAAGAGGCTTTCAGACACATGAAAAATTCATTAATTCATTAATGCCCACCTCAAATATTCCGCAGTCAAAAATCACACAAGCATTTTTCATTTTAAAGACAGACATTCACACCAGTTTTTTTTTCATTCAACAAAGCTTGTTAATTCTATTGTTTGGCCGGCTCTATTTTTGGATCCATCCATCACTTAACATAGTCACTATCAGATTTTTTTATGGTCATCTGAAAAATATCTACCCAGCCCCCCATAAGGGAGCAGTGTCCAGCATATCTTTACACGCCATACTCAGTTTTTGGTACATCTACCCCTATGTCGGTTTCACTGTATTCTCAGATACTGACTGTCTCCCTACTTGGTTTCACTTCGTCTATGGTCTCACCAACTTTTATCAATTTAAACTGTATTTTTAGATACTGATCATCACTCTAATCGGTTACCCCTAACCCTAGAGCCTGCAATCCCATCAACATCCTTATCGATTTATCTGTATTCTAAGATACGGATTGTCCCTCTACGCGATTCCCCTTGAACTTGGAGGCAACCCTCACATCGATACCTTATGATATTGTGACTTCCTAATTCCCCAAAGTCTTTTACACCATAACAGACCTTTCACAGATTCAGGTACCCCGGGCACCAGACACATCTCGTAACGGCTCACATCGGATTATGAGTGGTAATTTAAATATACTCACTCGTGATGGGTCCGTATACGCGCGTCTGTAGGCTGCCCATTGTATCCTGTTCGTGACGCCAAAATGTTGTGGAGTATTAAAAAGATAACACTCGACACAAAGGTCTGTATATAGTGAAAAGAATTGTTTATTAAGACCTGATTAATCAAGGGAGATCTGGTGCATCAGTGTCATTATTGAGTGCTCTCAACGCTGATCTCTGCGCAATTACAGTTTATAGAGTCGAAATACATTCAAAATGACCTTCTGTGTTTCAGCCTAATTGCTGGGATGTGGGATTCAACTATCCTACCATGAATGCATTTAAACCTTTCTCTCAGCCTTCCTTGTTTTATGTTATAACTTTACCAAATTACTTTTCCTCTGATTAAAGTTTTTCGCTCCTACAAATAGTCAGTAACCAGGTGCTATTTAATCAACAGCCTCCGAATAATAATCCAAGATTTGCAAATTCTTTCTCTGATTTATTATTGGATCAATGCTCAGGGACTAAACATTTCAAAGTGAAGTACTAAATATTTGCCCCCTCACCTGCCCTGTCTCTTGTTAAACAATAGATGAATATCAAACACATGCAGGATGCCATATATTAGATTGTATATAAATATATTATCAATATATTAACTAGAGATTATTCTAATTGTGCAATTATATCCAACTGTGTAATTTAAACGTATCAAATTATGTAACATGAATATTGCTAGATTAAAATAAATGATTAGATAGTAAAATATGCCCAATTAAATATATCATACAAGCATAGAAATTTACAGAACGGAAGGAGGCCATTTCAACCCATCGTGCCCGCGCCGGCTGACCAAGAGCTATCCAGCCTAATCCCACTTTCACAGATCTCAAATCGCTGAAGAAATACCAACACTGTCTCCGCAGTTGCAGCAGGGAGAGAAGGCAAAAAAGTAGAAAGAAATCGAAAGGTGACGTCACAGCCAAGGGGGTAAGTGATTGGCTGGTGATTGGTGAGTAGTTTTTCTTTTTCTTTTCTATATCAGTAAGTAATCTTTGGCATTGTTGTTGCCAATTTAAGTTAATCTAAGGGTTAAGTCATGGCAGGACAGCTCAGACACGTGTTATGCTCCTCCTGTACTATGTGGGAAGTCAGGGATGCTTCCGGTGTCCCTGACGACGACGTGTGCGGGAAGTGCATCTGCCTCCAGCTCCTGACGGACCACATTGCGGCACTGGAGCTGCGGGTGGATTCACTCTGGAACATCCACGATGCTGAGAATGACGTGAGTAGCACGTTTAGCGAGTTCGTCTCACCGCAGGTAAAGGGTACACAGCCAGATAGTGAATGGGTGACCGACAGGAAGAGCAGTGCAAGGAAGGTAGTGTTGGGGTCCCCTGCGGTCATCCCCCTGCAAAACAGATACACCGCTTTCGGTACTGTTGAGGGGGATGACTCATCAGGGGAGGGCAGCAGCAGCCAAGTTCATGACACTGTGAGTGGCTCGGCTGCACAGGAGGGCAGGAAAAAGAGTGGGAGAGCTATAGTGATAGGGGATTCAATTGTAAGGGGAATAGATAAGCGTTTCTGCGGCCGCAAACGAGACTCCAGGATGGTATGTTGCCTCCCTGGTGCAAGGGTCAAGGATGTCTCGGAGCGGGTGCAGGACATTCTGAAAAGGGAGGGTGAACAGCCAGTTGTTATGGTGCATATAGGTACCAACAATATCGGTAAAAAATGGGATGAGGTCCTACGAGACAAATTTAGGGAGCTAGGAGCTAAATTAAAAAGTAGGACCTCAAAAGTAGTAATCGCAGGATTGCTACCAGTGCCACATGCTAGTCAGAGTAGGAATCGCAGGATAGCTCAGATGAATACGTGGCTTGAGGAGTGGTGCAGAAGGGAGGGATTCAAATTCCTGGGACATTGGAACCGGTTCTGGGGGAGGTGGCACCAGTACAAACCGGATGGTTTACACCTGGGCAGGACCGGAACCAATGTCCTAGGTGGAGTGTTTGCTAGTGCTGTTGGGAAGGAGTTAAACTAATATGACAGGGGGATGGGAACCTATGCAGGGAGATAGAGGGAAATAAAATGGAGGCAGAAGCAAAAGATAGAAAGGAGAATAGTAAAAGTGGAGGGCAGATAAACCCAAGGCAAAAAACAAAAAGGGCCACATTACAGCAAAATTCTAAAGGGGCAAAGTGTGTTAAAAAGACAAGCCTGAAGGCTCTGTGCCTCAATGCGAGGAGTATTCGGAATAAGGTGGACAAATTAACTGCGCAGACAGCAGTTAACGGATATGATGTAATTGGCATCACGGAGACATGGCTCCAGGGTGACCAAGGCCGGGAACTCAACATCCAAGGGTATTCAATATTTAGAAAGGATAGCAGAGAGGAAAAGGAGGCGGGGTGGCGTTGCTGGTTAAAGAGGAAATTAATGCACTAGTAAGGAGGGACATTAGCCTGGATGATGTGGAATCGGTATGGGTGGAGCTGCGGAATACCAAAGGGCAGAAAACTCTAGTGTAAGTTGTGTACAGACCACCAAACAGTAGTAGTGATGTTGGGGACAGTATTAAACAAGAAATAAGTGTGCAATAAAGGTACAGCAGTTATCATGGGCGACTTTAATCTACATATTGATTGGGCTAACCAAACTGGTAGCAATGCGGTGGATGAGGATTTCCTGGAGTGTATTAGGGATGGTTTTCTTGACCAATATGTCGAGGAACCAACCAGAGAGCTGGCCATCCTAGACTGGGTGATGTGTAATGAGAAGGGACTAATTAGCAATCTTGTTGTGCGACGTCCCTTGGGGAAGAGTGACCATAATATGGTAGAATTCTTTATTAAAATGGAGAGTGACACAGTTAATTCAGAAACTAGGGTCCTGAACTTAAGGAAAGGTAAATTCGATGGTATGAAGCGTGAATTGACTAGAATAGACTGGCAAAGGATACTTAAAGGGTTGACGGTGGATAGGCAATGGCAAACATTTAAACATCACATGGATGAACTTCAGCAATTGTACATCCCTGTTTGGAATTAAAATAAAACGGGGAAGGTGGCTCAACCGTGGCTAACAAGGGAAATTAAGGATAGTGTTAAAACCAAGGAAGAGGCATATAAATTGACTAAAATAAAAGCACCAAACCTGAGGACTGGGAGAAATTTTGAATTCAACAGAGGAGGACTAAGGGTTTAATTAAGAGGGGGAAAATAGAGTACGAGAGGAAGCTTGCAGGGAACATAAAAACTGATTGCAAAAGCTTCTATAAATATGTGAAGAGAAAAAGATTAGTGAAGACAAACGTAGGTCCCTTGCAGTCGGATTTAGGTGAATTTATAATGGGGAACAAAGAAATGGCAGACCAATTGAACAAATACTTTGGTTCTGTCTTCACGAAGGAAGACACAAATAACATTCAGAATATACTAAGGGACAGTGGGTCTAGTGAGAAGGAGGAACTGAAGGATATCCTTATTAAGCGGGAAATGGTGTTCAGGAAATTGATGGGATTGAAGGCCGATAAATCCCCGGGGCCTGATAGTCTGCATCCCAGAGTACTTAAGGAAGTGGCCCTAGAAATAGTGGATGCATTGGTGATCATTTTCCAACAGTCTATCGACTCTGGATCAGTTCCTATGGCCTGGAGGGTAGCTAATGTAACACCACTTTTTAAAAAAGGAGGGAGAGAGAAAACGGGTAATTATAGATCGGTTAGCCTGACATCAGTAGTGGGGAAAATGTTGGAATCAATCATTAAGGATGAAATAGCAGCGCATTTGGAAAGTGGTAACAGGATTGGTCCAAGTCGGGATGGATTTATGAAAGGGAAATCATGCTTGACGAATCTTTTGGAATTTTTTGAGGATGTTACTAGCAGAGTGGACAAGGGAGAACCAGTGGATGTGGTGTATTTGGACTTTCAAAAGACTTTTGACAAGGTCCCGCATTGATGTGCAAAATCAAAGCGCATGGTATTGGGGGTAATGTACTGACGTGGATAGAGAACTGGTTGGTAGACAGGAAGCAGAGAGTCGGGATAAACGGGTCCTTTTCAGAATGGCAGGCAGTGACTAGTGGAGTGCCGCAGGGCTCAGTGCTGGGACCTCAGCTCTTTATAATATACATTAACGATTTAGATGAAGGAATTGAGTGTAATATCTCCATGTTTTCAGATGACACTAAACTGGGTAGCGGTGTGAGCTATGAGGAGGACGCTAAGAGGCTGCAGGGTGACTTGGACAGGTTAGGTGAATGGGCAAATGCATGGCAGATGCAGTATAATGTGGATAAATGTGATGTTATCCATTTTGGGGGCAAAAACACAAAGGCAGAATATTATCTGAATGGCGGCAGATTAGGAAAAGGTGAGGTGCAACGAGACCTGGGTGTCATGGTTCATCAGTCATTGAAAGTTGGCATGCAGATACAGCAGGCGGTGAAGAAGGCAAATGGTATGTTGAGCTTAATAGCTAGGGGATTTGAGTATCGGAGCAGGGAGGTCTTACTGCAGTTGTACAGGGCCTTGGTGAGGCCTCACCTGGAATATTGTGTTCAGTTTTGGTCTCCTAATCTGAGGAAGGATGCTCTTGCTATTGAGGAAGTGCAGCGAAGGTTCACCAGACTGATTCCAGGAATGGCTGGACTGACATATGAGGAGAGACGGGATCAACTGGGCCTTTATTCACTGGAGTTTAGAAGTGAGAGGGGATCTCATAGAAACATATAAGATTCTGACGGGACTGGACAGGTTAGATGCGGGAAGAATGTTCTCGATGTTGGGGAAGTCCAGAACCAGGGGACATAATCTGAGGATAAGAGGTAGGCCATTTAGGACTGAGATGAGGAGAAACTTCTTCACTCAGAGAGTTGTTGACCTGTGGAATTCCCTGCCGCAGAGAGTTGTTGATGCCAGTTCATTGGATATATTCAAGAGGGAGTTAGATATGTCCCTTACGACTAAGGGGATCAAGGGGTATGGAGAGAAAGCAGGAAAGGGGTACTGAGGGAATGATCAGCCATGATCTTATTGAATGGCGGTGCAGGCTCAAGCAGCTGAATGGCCTACTCCTGCACCTATTTTCTATGTTTCTATGTTTCTATCCTGTAAATCCCCTGGGAGAACAGATGCACCAACGTCAGTGTTCTCGATCAGGCCAACATCCCCAGCATCGAAGCACTGACCACACTCGACCAGCTCCGCTGGGTGTGCCACATTGTTCGCATGCCTGACACAAGACTCCCAAAGCAAGTGCTCTACTCGGAACTCCTACACGGCAAGTGAGCCCCAGGTGCGCAGAGGAAACGTTTCAAGGACACCCTCAAAGCCTCCTTGATAAAGTGCAACATCCCCACCGACACCTGGGAGTCCCTGGCCAAAGACCACCCGAAGTGGAGGAAGTGCATCAGGGAGGGCGCTGAGCACCTCGAGTCCCGTTGCCGAGAGCATGCAGAAACCAAGAGCAGGTAGTGGAAGGAGTGTGCGGCAAACTAGTCCCACCCACCCTTTCCTTCAACGACTGTCTGTCCCACCTGTGACAGAGACTGTAATTCTCGTATTGGACTGTTCAGTCACCTAAGAACTCACTTTTAGAATGGAAGCAAGACTTCCTCGATTTCGAGGAACTGCCTATGATGATGATGATGACTTTCCAGCTCTTGGTCCGTAGCCCTGTCGGCTACGGCACTTCAAGTGTGTTGAGCGATTCTGCCTCTACCACCCTTTCCGACAGTGAGTTCCAGACCCCCACCACCATCTGGGTGAAGAAATTTCCCCTCATATTTCCTCTAAGCCTCCCCCCAATTACTTTAAATCTATGCCCCCTGGTTGTTGACCCCTCTGCCAAGGCAACCAGGTCCTTCCTATCCACTCTATCCAGGGCCCTCATAATTTTATACACCTCAATCAGGTCTCCCCTCAGCCTCCTCTGTTCAAAGGAAAACAGACCCAACATCTCCAATCTTTCCTCATAGCCAAAATTCTCCAGTCCAGGCAACATTCTTGTAAATCTCTTCAGCACCCTTTCCAGTGCAATCATATCTTTCCTGTAATGTGGTGACCAGAACTGCACACAGTACTCCAACTGTGGCCTAACCAGTGCTTTATACAGTTCAAGCATAACCTTCTTGCTCTTGTATTCCATGCCTCGACTAATAAAGGCAAGTATTCCATATGCCTTCTTCACCACATTATCTAACTGGCCTGCTACTTTCAGGGATCTGTGGACATGCACTCCAAGGTCCCTTTGTTCCTCTACACTTTTCAGGATCTTGCCATTTAATGTGTATGTCCTTGCCTTGTTAGACATCCCCAAATGCATTACCTCACATTTATCCGGATTGAATTCCATTTGCCACTGTTCTGCCCACCTGACCAGTTCATTGATATCTTCCTGCAGTCCGCAGCTTTCTTCTTCATTATCAACCACTCAGCCTATTTTAGTGTCATCTGCAAACTTCTTAATCATACCCCCAACATTCAAGTCCAAGTCATTGATATATACCACAAAAAGCAAGGGACCCAGCACTGAGCCCTGCTGAACCCCACTGGATACAGCCTTCCAGTCACAAAAAACACCCAGCAACCATTACCCTTTGCTTCCTGCCTCTGAGCCAATTTTGGATCTAACTTGCCACTTTGCCCTGGATCCCATGTGCTTTTACTTTTGTGACCAGTCTGCTATATGGGATCGTATCAAGAACTTTGCTAAAATCCATATACACTACATCATACACACTGCCCCGATCGCCCCTCCTGATTACCTCCTCAAAAAATTCAATCAGGTTAGTCAAACACGACCTTCCCTTAACAAATCCATGCTGACTGTCCTTGATTAATCCATGTCTTTCCAAATGAAGATTTATCGTGCCCCTCAGGACTTTTTGCAATAATTTTCCCACCACTGAGGTTAGGCTGACTGGCCTGTAATTAATCGGTCTATCCCTGTTTCTCTTGGCAGAGGTGTCAACAACCAGGGGCCTAGATTTAAAGTAATTGGAGGGAGCTTTAGAGGAGATATGAGGGGAAATGTCTTCACCCCAGAGGGTGGGGGGGGGGGGTCTGGAACTCACTGCCTGAAAGGTTGGTAGAGGCAGAAACCCTTGGATATGCACTTAAAGTGCCGTAACCTGCAGGGCTACAGAGCAATAGCTGGAAAGTGGGATTTGGCTGGATAGTTCTTTGTCGGCCGGCGCGGACACGATGGGCCAAAATGGCCTGCTTCCGTGCTGTAAATTTCTGATTCTATGATCTCGGTAGTAGAAGGAGGCATTAGGAGAATCTAATGTCGGTGTGGGGCTTACGAGAATCGATTGGTATGTTATCGACTCATGCAGGTAGCGAAGGCAGCTAAAAATGGGAATAATTGTAATTGGTGGAGGCTGGCTCATTTTCCAGAGGAGATTGAACGGCAAGACCAATTTCATGAGGACCTGGAAGGCCTGTGTTCGGAGAGCTTGCAGAGGAACACTGGCTGGGTAAGTGTGCACTGTCTCGGAGGAAGTTAGTAACAGCTCCCCTGCTGGAGCCGGAGGCCACTCACCGCACTGCAAACACCTTCAATCTTTACTGTACGTTAAATCTCAGAGCTCAGAATAGCAGCAGGTGAGGCCAATGGTGGCTTTCTTACGTTCTTAATGAATGTCCCAGGGTCTTGAGGTCGCGGCTACAATGTGTTCAGGCATCTCTCTGTAATATATTAAACAAAGCCAGGTCGCTGATTGCAGTGCGGGCAGGCACAGCAGGAGGGGCGAAGGAGCGGCAGGAGTTTGTAGTGGAAAGTGACTGGAGCTCAGGAGAGGCGTGAGTTCGGGGCCCAGAAAAGGCGAGGGCCCAGGGGCAGCACGGGCCAGCTCACACTGCGATACGTGTACGCACGAGGCCCATGCAGCAGAGCTGGTCTCCAGTCGTCTTGGGTAATCCTTGTCACTGGACCAAGACCTAGCTCTGTCAAGCCTGTGTGGTGGCTGATGTGCAACGGCCACCACACATTAAAAAAATCCAAGCACAGGCATCTTCCGCCCTTCAGGATGTAGTTTAGGACCTGGAATATTAGGTCCTTCATTGAAACACCTGTGAACTCATCCCTTTTTGGCGTAGAAGCAAGTCATCCTCGCCTATGACGATGATTAAACATTTTACATCTGCACCCACAGCTATTTGTATTCTTAGTTTTTCTACCTCTGTAAACCTGGCATGTTACAGTTGCATCCTCCCGCCAGTGGGGCACTGCAGTGCCATCAGAGGCAGGAGGATGTAACTACAGCGTGACGTGTTTACATAGACAGTTCCCATTGTAAATGTTGACATAGGATTTTATAATGGAAATCGAAAGATTAAGGACAGAATGTGCTGCTTTGAAATGGTGAGTGAGGGAGTTATATATGTTTCTGCGTACAGTTCTGGTCACCACATTACAGGAAAGAAATGATTACACTATAGAGGGTACAGACGAGATTTACGAGGATGTTGCCTGGACTGGAGAATTTTAGCTATGAGGAGAGATTGGATAGGCTGGGTTTGTTTTCTTTGGAACAGAGGAGGCTGAGGGGAGACCTGATTGAGATGTATAAAATTATGAGGGGCCTGGGTAGAGTGGATTAGCAGAGGGGTCCACAACCAGGGGGCATAGATTTAAAGTAATTGGGGGGAGGTTTGGAGGGGATTTGAGGAGAAGTTGTTCCACCCAGAGGGGGGTGGGGGTCTGGAACTCACTGCCTGAAAGGGTGGTAGAGGCAGAAACCCTCACCATATTTAAAAAGTACTTGGATGTGCACCTGAAGTGCCGTAACCTACAGGGCTACGGACCTCGAGCTGGAAAGTGGGATTAGGCCGGGTAGCTCTTGGTCGACCGGTACAGACACGATGGGCCGAATGGACTCCTTCTGTGCTGTAAATTTCTATGATTCTATGATAATAACTCACTGTGTGCAGGCACTTTCCCCCCTACATTGGTCACGTCTTCTGCAGTCAGTAATTTCAGTTACAGATTTACAACCATTTGCTTCTTCATTATAACCAGTAGTTCTGATGTTTATTATAGAATGCAAGTGCCATAACTTTGCCATTATAATTTCCTACATCCACATTGATGATGGAAACAGCAGGAGGCCATTCAGCCCCTCGAGCCTGTTCCACTAATCATTGGGAGCATGTCTGATCTGTATCCTAACTCCATTTACCCGCCTTGGTCTGTATCCCTTAATACCCTTGGCTAGCAAATATCTACCCATCTCAGATTTTAAATTATTAATGGAGCTAACAACGACTGTTTTGTGTGGGAGAGAGTTCCACACTTTGTGTGAAGCAGCGTTTCCTAACTTCTCTCCTGAACGGCCTGGCTCTGATTTCCAGGTTATGTTCCCTTGTCCGAGATTCCCCACCAGTGGAACATGTTTCTCTCCATCTACCCTCTCAATCCCTTTCAAAATCCTAAAATCTCAATCAAAATCACCCTCGAACCTTCTATGTTCCAGGGAATCCAAGCCGAGTTTATGTAATCTCTCCTCATAATCTAACCTTGGAGCCCCGGTAACAGTCTGGTGAACCTGCTCTGCTATCCTTCCCAGGCCAATATATCCATTGTAAGGTACAGGGCCTAGAACTGTACACTGTGCTCCAGCTGGGGCCTAAACAGGACTTTGTATAGCTGTAGCAAAACTTCCTCCCATTTATATTCTAGCCCTCTATTATTCCTTTAGCCTTGTACCTGACTACATTTTAGTGACCTGTGTACACGGACCCCTAAATCTCTGGCCCGCCACTGTTCCGAGCCTTTCACCATTTAGAGAATACTTGGGTCGATCCTTTTTTGGCCCCAAATGGATGACCTCACACTTACCTGTGTTGAAATCCATCTGCGAGGGTTTTGCCCCTTTGTAATGTCTCTGTAATTTTATGTTCCTGGCTACACTGCTCACTATACCACAATCTGTGTCATCAGCAAATTTGGATATAGGCTGTTGTGTTATCTGAGTCATTAATAAATATTGTGAATAGTTGAGGCCCCAACACAGATCCCTGGGGAACACCATGAGTCACTTCCTTCCAATTCAAGTACAGACCCATTATCCCTAATCTCTGTCTTCTATCACCGAACCAATCTCCAAACCAGTTCCAAGAGGTTTAATGTTAACTAACATTCCCATATGTGACACCATGTAATCATCAACATCATCATCATCATAGGCAGTACCTCGGAATCGAGGAAGACTTGCTTCCACTCTAAAAATGAGTCCTTAGGCGGCTGAACAGTCCAATATGAGAACTACAGTCCCTGTCACAGGTGGGACAGATAGTCGTTGAGGGAGAGGGTGGGTGGGACTGGTTTGCCGCACGCTCTTTCCGCTGCCTGCGCTTGATTTCTGCATGCTCTTTCCGCTGAGACTCGAGGAGCTCAGCGCCCTCCCGGGTGCACTTCCTCCACTTAGGGCGGTCTTTGGCCAGGGACTCCCAGGTGTCGGTGGGGATGTTGCACTTTATCAGGGAGGCTTTGAGGGTGTCTTTCTAATGTTTCCTCTGCCCACCTTTGCCTCGCTTGCCGTGAAGGAATTCCGAGTAGAGCGCTTGCTTTGGGAGCCTTGTGTCTGGCATGAGAACGATGTGGCCTGCCTAGCGGAGCTGATCAAGTGTGGTCAGTGCTTCAATGCTGGGATGTTGACCTGGTCGAGGACGCTGGCCAGGGATTTGTAGGATCTTGCGGAGACATCGTTGGTGGTATTTCTCCAGTGACTTGAGATGTCTACTGTACATGATCCATGTCTCTGAGCCATACAGGAGAGTGGGTATTACTACAGCCCTGTAGACCATGAGCTTGGTGGTGGATTTGAGGGCCTGGTCTTCAAGCACTCTGTTCCTCAGGTGGCCGAAGGCTGCGCTGGTGCACTGGAGGCGGTGTTAAATCTTGTCGTTAATGTCTGCTCTTGTTGATAAGAGGCTCCCGAGGTGTGGGAAATGGTCCACGTTGTCCAGGGCCACGCCACGTATCTTGATGACTGGAGGGCAGTACTGTGCAGCGAGGACAGGCTGGTAGAGGACCTTTGTCTTACGGATGTTTCGCGTTAGGCTCATGCTTTCATACGCCTCAGTAAATACGTCGACTATTTCCTGGAGTTCAGCCTCTGTATGTGCGCATATGCAGGCATCATCCACGTTCTGTAGCTCGAGGACAGAGGTTGGGGTGGTCTTGGATCTGGTCTGGAGACGGCGAAGGTTGAATAGTTTCTCACTGGTTCTGTAGTTTAGTTCCACTCCAGCGGGGAGCTTGTTGAGTGTGAGGTGGAGCATGGCAGCGAGGAAGATTGAGATGAGGGTTGGGGCGATGACGCAGCCCTGTTTGACCCCGGTCCGGACGTGGATTGGGTCTGTAATGGATCCGTTGGTAAGGATCACGGCGGAGGATGGTGCCGAATTTTTGGGGGCATCCGAAACGGAGGAGGACGCTCCATAGACCCTCGCAGTTGACAGTGTCAAAAGCCTTTGTAAGGTCGAAGAAGGCTGGTTCTGTTCCTTGCATTTTTATACACTACCAGTGGTGTCCCTGCCATGAAGAAAAGTTATTGAGCTCTGGTTTGAGTGTGTGCACTTGCAGGCTCTGCCCACCAGGCGGTGCTGCAGATCAATTATGTTCCCCAAATTTCTCTCTGGCTCACAGGTCTCTGATGACCCAGCCAAGTCCTGCACTGTTTCGAAATGTCAACCTTTTATTTATATCGGTAAGTCTAACTTACATAGAAACATGGAAATTTACAGCGCCATTTCGGCCCATCGTGTCCGCGCCGGCCGACAAAGAGCCGCACGGCCCTCGGTCAGCAGCCCTGAAGGTTACATATAAACCTATCAACAATGAACAATGGCAGACAGGCAGAGAGCACCCAGCCCAACCAGTCCGCCCCACACAACTGCGACACCCCTTACACTGAAACATTCTACACTCCACCCCAACCGGAGCCATGTGATCTCCTGGGAGAGGCAAAAAACAGATTAAAAACCCAGGCCAATTTAGACAGAAAAAATCTGGGGAAATTCCTCTCCGACCCATCCAGGCGATCAAAACTAGTCCAGGAGATCACCCTGGCCGTATTCTATTCCCTGCAGTACTTACCATTATATCGGCACCATCCAACAAAAGGTCATCCAATCTAATCCCAATTACCAGCTCTATGTCCGTAACCCTGCAGGTTACTGCACTTTAAGTGCCCATCCAACCATCTCTTAAAAGTCGTGAGGGTTTCTGCATCCACCACGCTTCCAGGCAGCGAGTTCCAGATCCCCACAACCTTCTGCGTAAAGAAGCCCCCCCCTCCAAATCCCCGCTAAACCTTAAAACTATACACCCTCATAATAGATCCCTCCACTAATGGAAATAGGCCCTTACTATCCATTATGTCCAGGCCCCTCAATATATTGTACACCTCAATGAGGTCTCCTCTCAACCTCCTCTGTTCCAATGAGAACAAACCCAGCCTAGCCAATCTGTCTTCATAATTAAGATTCTGCATTCCAGGCAACATCCTAATAAATCTCTGCACCCTCTCTAGTGCAATCATGTCCTTCCTATCATACAGCGACCAGAACTGCACACAGTACTCCAGCTGTGGCCTAACCAAAGTATTATACAATTTAAGCATAACTTCTCTACTCTTATATTCTTTGCCCCCGCCAATAAAGACAAGCATTCCTATGCCTTCTTAACCACCTTATTCACCTGGCCTGCTACTTTCAGGAATCTGTGGACAAGCACTCCAAGGTCCCTTTGTCTATCTATTACTATTAAGTGGCCTACCGCTTAATGTGTATACCCTTTTTGTATTAGCCCTCCCAAGGTGCATCACCTCAAACTTCTCTGAATTAAATTCCATTTGCCACTGCTCTGTCACGTGACCAGCAGACTGACATCCTCCTGCAGCCCATGACTTTCCTCTTCATTATCAACCACACAGCCAATTTTAGTGTTGTTTGCAAACTTCTTAATCATAATCCCTATATTCAAATCTAAATCGTTGATATATACCACAAAAAGCAAGGGACCCAGTACTGAGCCCTGCGGAACCCCACTGGAAACATCCTTCCAGTCACAAAAACATCCATCAATCATTACCCTTTGCTTCCTACTTCCAAGCCAATTTTGGATTCAACTTGCCACTTTGCTCTGTCTCCCATGGGCTTAACCTTCATGACCAGTCCACCATGTGGGACCTTATCAAAAGCCTTGCTAAAGTCTATATATACTACATCGTATGCACTACCCTCATCGACCCTCTTGGTTACCTCCTCAAAAAATTCAATCAGGTTAGTCAAACACGATCTTCCCTTAACAAATCTGTGCTGACTGTCCCTAATTAATCCTTGCCTTTCCAAATGCAGATTTATCCTGTCTTTCAGGATTTATTCCAATAATTTTCCCATCACTGAGGTTAGGCTGACAGGCCTGTAATTACTTGGACCATCCCTTTTTCCCTTCTTAAACAAGGGTACTACGTTAGCAGTCCTCCAATGCTCCAGCACCATGCCCAGATCCAAAGAGGACTGGAAAATGAGAGCCAAGGCCTCTGCTATTTCCTCTTTTGCTTCGCTCAACAGCCTGGGATGCATTTCATCCGGGCCTGGGGACTTATCTACATTCGCTGCCATTCGAGTATCTTCCTCCTGTGATGGTTCCGTCCCGCTAGTGTCCTTTGACGAAGAAGAATCGTTTTATGTATTCTGCATATTTTACGCATACTGGTGCCCCTGTGCTTGCCTGGATTGTTCCGTTAATGTATGGTACACCGACCTCCGTGTTAAATCGTATTTCGGAGTGGTATCGCCCACGTATATCCTTGCCGGTGGTAAGCCCAAAGCCAATGGGCATTAATAGCGGCATCATGGTTGCAGTTTACCTGTGAGGATATAATATGGTCTTAGTCGTCACCAAGGGTTAGTGGCCATTACTACCATATCTCTTAAGCTGGGTCCAGTGTTTCCACCGTCCCTTTCCATTCATCTCTACCCATGCACACGTATCGCTTGTCAATATTTCTTCATAGCCAATGACCTGGATGGGGACACATCGGCTACACTACCTAACAAGTGCAGGGCTACCCTACTTAGTAGTGTGGGCCCACTATCCATTGCCTCGTCAGGGACTTGCTAGCCCCAGCGAAGACAACAACCAAGAGCTATGGGGAACTCGTAACCTTAATACAAGAGCAACTAAAACCCAAAGAAAGCACCCTCACAGCCAGGCACCGGTTCTACACTCACCGGCGACCCGAAGGCCAAGAAATTGCTAAGTATGCTGCAGATTTAAGAAGATTGGCTATGCCGTGTGATTTTGGCGACCACCTTAACGAAGCACTAAGGGACATATTTGTTATCAGAATCAGCCACGGGGGCCTCCTCCACAAATTGCTCTCTGCAGAACACCCTGCAGAAGGCAATTAAAGTGAGCCAGTCCTACATGATCTCGGTCGGCGACTCCAGGCGAATATTAACCCACACCCAGGACTCTAAGCTAATGAATGCAGTGAACCGAATGGCTATTTCTAAAGGCAGAAACGCTGCCCCGAGTCCCGCAACCCTTAGTCCGCCACATGGGGCCAACCAGCCAGCCCCATGCTGGCGCTGTGGAGGAAACCACGGGGCCCACCAGTGCTGCTACAAAGATTATACCTGCAAAGGCTGCAAAGAGAAAGGGCACCTTCAGAGAATGTGCAGAAAAAGCTTTACTCACTGCGTCACTGAAGAGTTGGCTGATCACCGGGGCTCCGACACAGATGAAGATGAAGCTGCTCACCCCCTGGAAGAAGAGTATGGAATTTATACCTGCTCCACCGAGAGTTCCCCGTGGAAGATGGAAGTAGATATCAATGGAGTTCCAGTTTCGATGGAGATCGACACAGGGGCGAGCCAGTCTTTGATGAGCCAGACGACCTTTGAAAAACTTTGGATCAATCCCGCCAAATGACCAAGACTGTCTCCTGGCCAGGCGGAGCTGCTCACCTACACCAAAGGCAGCGTGGACGTCCAGGTCTCCCAGGGCAGGGTGATGAACAAACTTCCCCTGTGGATCGTTGCCGGCTATGGTCCAACGCTGCTGGGAAGAAGTTGGATGAAGCAGTTCCAAGTCAGTCGGAGTGGCGACGGGCCCTGGGCTCCAGCAATCCACATCCCACGCAGTCCAGAACTTGGGATCCATTGCTGCACCTAGAAATCCTACCGTCCAGCTCGACTGCGCGACGATGACTGCACAACACCGTGGCGAGATCATCCAACCCGACCACCCAGACCTCACCTTCCAGGCCGTGGCAGGACTCCGAAGGAAGAATATCGTCAAAAAAAAAGTGGATTCCCGACGTCTGTGGCTGAACCTGAGAAGGAAAAGATCACCACAGCCGACCTGGAGGAGAGCGAGAAGATAGCGGCCGTACCACGAGGCGAAGAACCTAAAATCAAAATGGCCGCGACCAGACCATGAGGGGCAGCACTGGAGGAGCGACACGTGGCACTGAGCGGCGAACTGCATCGGAAGGCCCCCTTAAAGGAGACCGGTAACCCAAAGAACTTAAAGGGACAGTTTCAATCTAAAGATGACAAGGACTTTAAAGTTAAAAATGCAGTTAGTGAATGCAGGTATGATAATGTAAGCTGGAATTGTGATGCCGGAGTAACTGATGAGAAAAATGAAAAATGAAATGAATGTTTGTGTAAGTAAAGTTAAGAACAAGTTTGTAATGCCTAATGATGATGATAGAAATTTTAAAATGACAGATGCAACCATGTATGGAGAGACCGAGATACAAGAAAGTGATGTAAATGCTGTAATTAGCAATGTAAAGAGAGTTAACAATATACACTCGACTATGTATGATCCGAGCCAATATGTCATGTATACAGGTAGTAGACTGTTAAAGGACACCGGGTTCTACAAGAACAATGTAAATGCCAGAGGAATCCCCCCGTGGGAGACCTCTGGTCCAGTGGGCTACCTGACCATGTAACCTGGACTTTTGGGACAAACGTGATGCCCCAGGAAGGGCTCACACACACACAGTGGGAGCAGACCCACTGCAGGGGCAGCGGGCTATGGGCAGCACAGCCACCACCACTGACAACCTGCCCCAGATTGGCCCTACACCCCCTGGCCACCAGGGCCAACACCAGGAGCGAGAGACCAGTACCTTCCAGCTTTCCTGGCGGACCATGGGATGACCAGACTTTCTTCACAAATGGAGGACAAGGAGCCCACACAGCCTGGTGGCCCTTCCCACCACCACACACTTACTCACTCTGCAGAGTTTGTACCCTACCCACTGCTGCACTGGCTCCTTCATTGAGGGATCCCACAACAGTGACACCCACATGGTCTGTGTGTGAGGGGGTGAGTGGGAAATGTATGAGGCCAGCCTCAAGCACAGGGATCACGCCTGGCACCCACACAGCCCTCACCACAACCTCCCACAGCCCACTACTGATCACCTCCCCAGGTCATGGCAATAAGGACTTGAAAAATGCTTAGGGGGGAGTGTTGTTATGTATGCATGCCTACAATGTTATGATGTAATGTTATGATGTACTGTAACACTGAATGTCCCTTACCTGTACACCAGAGGGTGCTGCTGCACACTGCAGTATAAAAGGGGGCTCACCTCTTAGTGTCCTCACTCTAGGAGCTGAAATAATAGACTACAGTTGTTATATATGTGAACTTGTATTTACTCTGTACAGCCACCAGAGGGCTCATCCCCTGGAGTCCCAAGGGATCCCATAATCCCTTGGGAGCACAGGTATTTAAGGAGGCCTCACAGGTTGGAGAGGCACTCTGGAGACCTGCAATAAAAGACTACGGTCACACTTTACTTTGAGCTCACAGTGTTCAGTCTGACTTCTTCTACATACATAACAACTGGCAACGAGATACAGATAGCGAACCCAAAGATGCAGAGAACAGTGGGCATCCTGGAGAAATTCTCGGCGGGAGATGATTGAGAAACTTTTGTGGAGCGACTCAACCAATACTTTGTAGCCAACGAGTTAGATGGGGAAGAGAGCACTGCCAAATGAAGGGCGATCCTCCTCACCGACTGTGGGGCACCAACATATGGCCTCATGAAGAACTGCTCACTCCAGCGAACCCCATGGAAAAATCGTATGACGATCTGTGCACACTGGTCCGAGAGCATTTGAACCCGAAGGAAAGCGTTCTGATGGTGAGGTACCGGTTCTACACCTCCAAAAGGTCTGAAGGCCAGGAAGTGGCGAGTTATGTCACCGAGTTCAGACGCCTTGCAAGACATTGCGAATTTGAAGGACATTTGAAGCACATGCTCAGAGACTTTTTCGTACTTGGCATTAGCCAGGAAACCATACTTCACAAACTTTTGACTGTAGAGACCCCAACCTTGAGTAAGGCCACAGCGATAGCCCAGGCGTTCATTGTCACCAGTGACAATACGAAGCAAATCTCTCAGCACACAAGTGCTGCTACAAGTACTGTGAACAAAGTGATGTTGTTTTCGAATCGTAATGTACAGGGCAGGTCACACATACCTGCAGCTGCACGTTTGCAGATGTATCAGAGTCCACCATCAAGGGTGATGAATGCAAAGCCATTAACACCTTGTTGGCGCTGCGGGGGTGATCATCTTTTCCATTCATGCCGATTCAAAGGGTACGTTTGCAAGGACTGTGGAACAATGGGACACCTCCAATGAGTGTGGAGGCGAGCTGCTAAGCCTGTTAAACCTGCAAACCACCATGTTGCAGAGGAGGTCAGATCCACGGAGGATCACGATGAACCAGAGCCTCAGATAGAGGAGGCAGAGGTACATGGGGTGCACACATTCACCACGAATTGGCCCCCAATAATGCTGAATGTTGAACTAAATGGACTCCCGGTGTCAATGGAGCTGGACACCGGCGCGAGCCAGTCCATCATGGGCAAAAATACTTTCGAAAGATTGTGGTACAACAAGGCCTCAAGGCCAGTCTTAACTCCAGTTCACACGAAATTAAGAACTTACACAAAAGAACTGATCCCTGTTATCGGCAGTGCTACTGTAAAGGTCTCCTACGATGGAGCAGTGCACAAGCTACCACTCTGGGTGGTACCGGGCGATGGTCCCACGCTGTTCGGCAGGAGCTGGCTGGGAAAGACACGCTGGAACTGGGACGATGTCCGAGCACTATCGCCCGCTGATGACACTTCATGTGCCCAGGTGTTAAACAAATTTCCTTCGCTGTTCGAACCAGGCATCAGGAAATTCCAAGGAGCAAAAGTGCAGATCCATCTAATTCCGGGGGCGCGACCCATCCATCACAAGGTGAGAGCAGTACCGTACACGATGAGAGAAAGGGTAGAGATCGAACTAGACCAGCTGCAAAGAGAGGGCATCATTTCACCGATCGAGTTCAACGAGTGGGCCAGTCCAATCGTTCCTGTCCTCATGGGAGACGGCAACACCAGAATCTGTGGAGATTACAAAGTAACTATCGATCGTTTCTCCCTGCAGGACCAATACCCACTACCAAAGGCCGACGACCTCTTTGCAATGCTGGCGGGAGGAAAGACATTCACGACGCTGAATCTGACTTCAGCCTACATGACACAGTAACTGGAGGAATCATCGAAAGCCCTCACATGCATTACACACAAAGGTCTTTTTGTTTATAACAGATTCCCGTTTGGAATCCGATCAGTGGTGGCGATATTCCAGAGAAACATGGAAAGCTTACTGAAGTCGGTCCCGCACACCGTGGTCTTCCAGGACGACATCTTGGTCACAGGTCGGAACACAGTCAAGCATCTGCAGCATCTGGAGGAGGTTCTTAGTCGACTCAACCGCGTGGGGCTCAGGTTAAAACGCTCGAAGTGCATTTTCCTGGCACCTGAAGTGGAGTTCTTGGGAAGGAGGATTGCGGCGGACGGCATCAGGCCCACCAACGTGACGACGGAGGCAATCGAGAACGCACCGAGGCCACAGAATGTGACGGAGCTGCGGTAGTTTCTGGGACTCCTGAACTACTTTGGTAACTTCTTACCGGGTCTCAGCACATTGCTAGAACCACTACATGTCTTACTACGAAAAGGGGATGAATGGGTTTGGGGAAAAAGCCAAGAAAATGCCTTTGTAAAAGCGAGAAAATTGTTATGCTCAAACAAATTGCTTGTGTTGTATGATCCATGTAAGCGTTTGGTATTAGCATGTGATGCGTCGTCATATGGCGTTGGGTGTGTATTGCAACAAGCTAATGATTTTGGGAAACTGCAACCGGTTGCTTATGCATCCAGGAGTCTGTCTAAGACTGAGAGAGCCTACAGCATGATTGAGAAAGAAGCGTTATCGTGTGTTTATGGGGTAAAGAAAATGCATCAATACCTGTTTGGGCTAAAATTCGAATTGGAAACTGACCATAAGCCACTTATATCCCTGATTTCCGAGAGTAAAGGGATAAATACCAACGCATCGGCCCGCATCCAGAGATGGGCACTCACGTTGTCCACATACAACTATGCCATCCGCCACAGGCCAGGCACAGAAAACTGTGCCGATGCTCTCAGTAGGCTGCCAGTGCCCACCACGAGGATGGAAATGGCGCAGCCTGCAATTCTAGCCATGGTTATAGAAGCATTTGAGAGTGAGCAATCACCTGTCACTGCCTGGCAGATCAAAACCTGGACAAGCCAGGACGTCTTATTATCTCTAGTCAAAAGCTGTGTGCTTCACGGGAGCTGGTCCAGTGTCCAAGTGGAAATGCAGGAAGAGAATAAGCCATTCCAGTGGCGCAAAGATGAAATGTCTATACAGGCAGACTGCCTTCTGTGGGGCAATCGAGTAGTGGTCCCCAAGAAGGGCAGAGACACCTTCATCAATGACCTCCACAGTACCCATCCAGGCATCGTAATGATGAAAGTGATAGCCAGATCCCACGAGTGGTGGCCCGATATCGATGCGGACTCAGAGTCCTGCGTTCACAGATGTAATACATGCTCGCAGTTAAGCAATGTAACCAGGAAGGCGCCGCTAAGTTTATGGTCTTGGCCCTCCAAACCGTGGTCTAGGGAAAACGTCGACTATGCAGGCCCGTTCTTGGGTAAAATGTTCCTTGTGATTGTAAACGCATATTCCAAGTGGATTGAATGTAAGATAATGTCGGCTAGCATGTCCGCTGACACTACTGAAAGCCTACGGCCATGTTTGCCACACACGTCTTACCCGATGTCCTGGTGAGCGACAACGGGCCATGTTTTACCAGTGCTGAGTTCAAAGAATTCATGACTCATAACGGGATCAAACATGTCACATCTGTCCCATTTAAACCAGCGTCCAATGGTCAGGCAGAGAGAGCAGTGCAAACCATCAAGCAAGGCTTGAAGAGGGTAACTGAAGGCTCGCTGCAGACTCGCCTATCCCGAGTCCTGCTTAGCTACCGCACGAGACCCCACTCACTCACTGGGATCCCACCTGCTGAACTGCTCATGAAAAGGACACTTAAGACAAGGCTCTCGTTAGTTCACCCTGATCTACATGAACAGGTGGAGAGCAGGCGGCTTCAACAAAGTGCATACCATGATAGCACTAATGTGTCATGCGAGATTGAAATCAATGATCCTGTATTTGTATCGAATTATGGACAAGGTCTCAAGTGGCTTCCCGGTACTGTCGTGGCCAAAGAGGGGAGCAGGATGTTTTGGGTCAAACTTTCAAATGGACTCATTCACTGGAAACACTTGGACCAAATCAAACTCATATTTACGGACTATCCTGAGCAACCCACCTTGGACCCTACCTTTTTTGATCCCCCAACATACACATCAGTGGCAACTGGCACCACGGTTGGCCACGAAGCAGAACCCATCATCCACAGCAGCCCAGCAGGGCCCAACACACCAGGCAGCCCAGCAAGGCCAGCTGCACAGCAGCCCAATGCGGGCCCAACAAATGATTCAACAACACCAGCTTTCACACCGAGACGATCAACCAGGGTAAGAAGGGCCCCAGATCGACTCACATTGTAAATAGTTACACTATTGACTTTGGGAGGGGGGAGTGTTGTTATATATGTGAACTTGTATTTACTCTGTACAGCTACCAGAAGGCTCATCCCCTGGAGTCCCAAGGGATCCCATAATCCCTTGGGAGCACAGGTATTTAAGGAGGCCTCACAGGTTGGAGAGGTACTCTGGAGACCTGCAATAAAAGGCTAAGGTCACACTTTACTTTAAGCCCACAGTGTTCAGTCTGACTCTTTCTACATACATAACAACAGTCTTCACAGTTTAAGTACCATACCCCGCATCGTGGAATCATTAACAAAGTGCCTACGTACACAATAACCACCAATCTTGTTTAAGTCTGTTTATCATGTTCTCACTCCCTACATGTCCTGGCCCGTGATATATGTCTAATAGCTTTTCCTGGATGCAGCCGGGGCTACCACTCAGGTATTATTTCTCCATATCCCGTCTCCCTCTTGTTTTTCCCCTTTCTCTCCCACCCTTCCCTTTCATTAACATCTGTGTCCTCCTGTAGTATTCTTTATATTCATTTTTTCTGGCCCAAAGGCAGCTGCAGCTATTTGGGTCACAGCTTCTGTTTCTGCCGCCTACCTCGTCCCTCCTTTGGATCTGAGCTGTCACCCTCTGGTGTGCTGTTACCTTGATCACTGCTGCCCCTGTGGGACCCTTTGCAGCTTCCACAAGATGTATTCACTGTGTTCTCATGTCTGATGCGCCCACCCCCCTTATCCTCTTTGACTCCAGGTGACCATGTAAGGCGAACCTACTGTCCATATAAATCTTTACTCGCCTTCTTTTTGCTAATTCTAGGGCTCAAAGTTAGGGCGACTAGTTCAGTTACTTGTGCTGACATAGATCACTCTAGCCCCCCTCTCGCTTGTCCTGGTCTACCACTGCCCACTCGCTATGTGGTTCCCCCTCTTTGTATTTTCTAGCTCTGTCCAGATGTAAAGTGAGGTCCAGGTTCTCAATGGCTTTGCCCAATATTCCGCTGGGATTTTCAAACTCTGTTGCTATGTTGCTTTCTCCCTCGGACAGTATTCCGTCAGCGGGGTTAGGATGGGAATCCTGAACTATCTGTACTGATCGGTCCTTGGGAATTGGGACTGCTTCCCAAGCGGCTCTTCTACTATCTGATACAGCCCTCAGTTTTATCTGTTTGGTACGAAGTTTCTACAATAATTAATAGTCCCAATAATTTGCGGACCCCTCTCACTGTGTCACACTCCGATTGCAGTTTTTGCACTGCACACTTCCCTTATCTTTGCATGGTGCCCGACAACTATAGTCCTGGCTTATTGCTGTAAAAACCTCACTCTGTCCTGTCTACAGCTCCCACATATCCCTATTATCCCTTTTACTTGCAAGGCGGCCACCTGCGTCCCTTGCTGGTTGTCTCCTTCAGTGGGTTATCGCAATAGTTGGTCATAAGCTTGCATGGTGACTAACCCGCTTAGTGCGCCCTGCTGAGCTCATCTTTAAACATTTCTGGGAAGGCAGTAAGACCTCCCGGCTCATACACTCAAATTCTCTCGCTATGAAGGCCAGTTGCCTTCTTCACCGCCTGCTGTACCCGTGTTAGCGCAAATGTTTTCCTGGAAGAATCACTCAACACTCGGGGTCGGTTCCAACACCAAAATGGCCTTTATTACGCCGGCGGGGAGAGAGTCTCTGGTCCAACTGCAGGCACTCCACTCTGCCGAACAAAGAAATTCATCGATATTTATATGTTTTACAACAGTTCATTACAGTTACTTCAGCCCACATCGGCTGGACACAATCCAATCATAACGATTATAGATTACATATAGGTTTCTTTGGGCCAATAGAATTACGGGCTGCATGATCAGTTTGTGACAGTTGGTGCTGATTCATATCCTTGTGATGTTCTCCAGGCCCCCCTTATCTCTGTGGCTCGGGGGTTCTGCCGGTGCCTAGTTTTCTTATCTCAACATGGTTGCTAGGTACCCCATCTGGAGTCATTGATTTAAAGACATTCCGTACCAGGCACTGCTGTGTTCTGTTATGGTCTCTTGTCTCAAGTTGTTGATTCAAGACATTCCTGACACCAGGCACTGCAGGGTCAACGCTCAGTCAGCGTTTTAGCTAACTTGGCTAACTGAGTTCCCATCATGCTTTGCGAAGCCCTTGGCATCCATTTTATATCCGGCTACCATTTTTAAACATACATACATACATATATTCAGCAGGTGCCTTTGCCTTTGAAAGTGCCCTACAACAATCCCCCCTTTCGGTAAGGAACTACTCCTAGTCCCCTTTAACCGACAATATTTTGTTAACGTATGCTACCCACCCCTTTTGATAGGTAATTATGCACCGCCCGGTACTCCCTGCCTCAGCGTACTTGCCAATTAAGTGGTTTCGGGAGCTCCGGTTGCTTAGATCAAATAAATAAAGGTCAAATCCGCCTTGCTCTCTGTCAGACAGGCATTTTTAATTTCCCGGGACCTAGCTCGGACCCTCCTTCGTCGTGCGTGGTGCTTACATGATTGACAGGCCATGACGCCCCACGTTATTGCAAGGACCAATTGTACCCAGTATGTGTGAAGTTATTCGAATCCAGGGGTGGATGTTCACATTCATTCCCCAGTCCCAAACCTTCCTGCACCAACTCTGGTCTTGTAAGTCTATGTCGATATCGTCTTCCAGTATTTTGATTTTAGTTTGCAATTGGTGGTAGAGCTTTACGGATTGGCCCACTCTGAGCCTCAGTTCCCTTAGCACGTCGGCTAGATGTGGGATGGGGACCTGGTCTGGCTCGTCATAATCCTGCAAGTGATCATGGAGCTGGTCGGTCACATTAATAGTTTCGGTATTTCGACGTCTAACCTGGGTGATGTGGGCTTGCCCAATCGTGACAGGTCGTAGTGGGGTAAAACAAAAGTTTGGCTGTGGGATCGGGCACTGTAGGTCATTGTATTGGTATGAACGTTCTCTGGTAGAGGCGTAGTACTTTCCCTTTGCCCCCGTAACCTGCTCTGGCAAAATGTGTGGGGCAGGTACTATTTCCAATACACATCCATCGGTTGGATTAAATCCACACTCGTCTAGTTCTCCCTGTCCCACCGGGTGAGGGCACACCGTAATGTCACCCGTCTGCTTGCATCCAGTCAGGGAGATCCCATAGAGTGTGTTGTCTCTGCGGATAGCAGAGGCTGCGGTCAGATAGTAATGGAGGGAGGTGTTTTCCCGTATGATCCCGATATTCTCCAGCTGATAAAGGGGAAACGGTCCTGAGTCTTGTGTAACTATAGGTATCATCAGGGCTATTCCCACTCCGGCAGCTTTGCCCATTAGGCAGTTTGGGATCACTGGGTATACTCTGGTTAGTCCCTGCAGAGCGCAATTATCCAGTGTCCTCTTCAGTTTGGCCAACTGAGTCAGATGTGGGCTGTCTATCCAGTCTGGTAACTCCCCCCTTTGGATCTGATCGAGGTTGTGCCGTATCTGTCCCACCATCCATAGGCCATAAGCTTGACAGAGTTGTCCCTGTCTAAGTTTCCCGGTATCTTCTCTCTCTCTGTCAATAAGGTGATTGATTGTTTTTGCGTGAGCTTCCAGGACCGAGAGGCCATCCAATTGGATTTAGGCACCCTCTCTTCCTAGTTCAGCTTGATCTTCCTGATTCCACTCTGCCCGTTCTAATAATCCCTTCATCACCCCTTTAAGCTGCTCCACCCTTTCATTTAGCCCTTGTATGTCCAGTGAGTTTACTATGGAGGTTCCGGCATTAAAACCGGTAGCAACATCATTAACTATTTCCCTCTTAGTCCTACGAACTGGCTCCTGTCCGCGGAATCTACTGGCACCCATGGCATCGGCAGCCTGCTGCATTACAACTTTACTTAATACATTATACATTTTTCTTGGCTTCTCTGTACAATATTCCGGCATCTGTATACCTGAGATATTGATCAGGACAGGCACAATTTCATGCTGAACATTATCATACAATAGTTCACCCTCGTTGGACAGCACGATCCCATTTTCCGGTCCCCTTGTAATTGTTGGACATGGCAATTCCATGGGCAGTGTGGTGGTTCTTATGGGGCGCGGTGTCGGAGAGGGTGAGAAGCATACATACAACGATATTGCGGCAGCCTCTACCTCCTCATAGTATCCACACAGCCTCACCCCCTTTTTGTGGGTGACTAACGGTTGTGGCTGGGCAGGAGGCGCGCAAATTATTCCAAAGGTACATTCATCAGGCCCCCCCGGCCTCCCTTCGTCTAATGCAACTGCTCCTTATACCCGTGGAGCATTGCACACATACTCTATCCTTATCCGGATTCACTTGCAGCTACGTGTTAAAATAAGTTCTGTCATTGCTCCAGTCCTTGGCTGCTGGAATGCATATTTCGTCAGTCAAAGTAAACAAAACCCCATAGTTCATGTAATTGTGTCTTTCCTGCGTGTGCTGTATCTCTCATAGTCCGTCTGTATTATCGAGTGCTTGCGTGGGCCTTAAGGTTCCCAGTATCATGAGGCCCCACAGTCGAAGTCGCCACTGCGGTCCCATCTCGGTGAGTGTTTTATCTGCAAATTTTAAACAGATAGCCTGGTCATCAGCAGATGTTAGGTTCTGGTCTACTTGTGTCGCGGTCACTCTGTGGAATCGGAGGCAAGGGTTAGGTTATCCATATTCTTTATAGTCGTACCATCTCTAGCACTTCATGTCCCTGTCATCGATTTTGCATTTGAGCCTGCTGTGCTCGAGCCTGCACGATGACCCATCTAAATATTATCCAAACTCCAATCGATACCAATGCCACAATTACTCCTCCAAACATCGCAATCTGCTTTACTGTTAGGTTGGGTTTGTGGACTACACATACACACCGTGGGGTACATTGGCTCTATTACCAGAGGTGATGGTGCTATGGCTGCGCACTGCACTATCTGTCTGGTCCCGTTTTTAAAAATCTCTTCCAGCCTGTTTATCTTAGTTTTTAACTCTTGACCAGCTAGTTTGTTTTATTTTTATTCTGACTATCCCACCATTTCCTCTGTCTGTCAGGTGAGTCTTCTTTATTTTATTAAGAAATTCAAATTAGTAAGGTCCAGTGTAAAACAGCTGTCAATGGAAAGGATTAACTCCTTTACAGGTTTGTAAGAAGGCCTGATGTCATTACGTGACTTCGCGTAATCATCCAAATCTTTGTGCCTTCAAAACTTGCTTAGAAATTAGGAATCCGTTAAAACAGCAGAAATCATTAGTAAAGTGGTCATAATAAAACTCTTCTCATCGGGAAAGACAGCATTTTAGATTAAACTCCAATTTTTTCCTTAACTTCTAATTCAAGTACTTGCCAAAGATTTTTTTTAAATGAGAGCACACATTTTTAATAGCTATTTTGTTTATTGAAATCCAATTTTCACACAAGCTGTATACATTCCAACATTTCGGTTTTTTTTTACTGTCCCGTTCACTGGGCAAATCTTGTGTTTTATTTCTCTCTCTGCTGAGTTCACATAGCTTAGATCTTTTCTCCTCATTATTTTCAAAACGCTCCTGCTTGTTTAGACTGTTTGCAACTTTTCTTGATAAACAACGTCCATTTTGGAATTTTTTTCCCCAATTAAACCTATATCTTTTTCAGAGACAATATCAGCTAGTATTTAGTAAGTTATGTCTTTTTCCATCACAAACACTTTTTTTTTGAAGAGATCAGATTTAACTTTTTGTTTTAAATGTATCGCATTTTGTTTTGCCTTTTCTTAACCAGTGGTACTTGAAACCTTCACAATAAAATTAACTCTTCACTGTTCCCATCCTAATTTCTGCTCCCCTTTTATAGAATTTGTATTTATTGTTGAATTACAAAATGTCAAATATGGTAATACTGTTTTTTTTGTGCCTAACTTCTGTTTTAGAAGCTGATCAAAAACTCTAATCTTTTGCTCTGTAACTTTAACTTTGTGGTACTATATCTCATAAATGACATCTTTTTTAAGCTTCAGCTTCTGACACAGTATGTATACTTTTATTAAAAAGGCTTCCAAACCCAAGATTTTCCAATACAACCAAAATGTTTATCAATGAGAATCACCTGAAATATCTCAAAATCCCAATTCAAATATTGTATTGCCTATCTGTTATTTAAAAATCTCTTTACTGAGCTAGAAGCTTTCGTGTCAAGGTTTTACACAAAGGTAAATGGGAGCGTACTTCCCCAGCCTGCAGCCTCGAGACATCCACACAGGCTTCTTTTTTTAAAAAGGCATTACAGCTTCCCTTCTCTGAACTTTATCTCATTCCTAGACAGACATTCACAAAAGTCTCCTTTCATTCAACAAAGTTTATTGTTTAGCTGGCTCTATTCTTGGATCCATACTTCACTTAAGATAATCACTATCAGGTTTTTTTTTATTTCTTACATATTGATTAACTTCCTCTGTTAATTTTACGTGGGCTCGAAGAATCAAGACCACGGCTTTCTCATCTTTATCTTTCTTTTCCTTCTCCCACCATTCCCGCTGATTTGCTGGCGGGTCCCATCCTGAATTAATCATCTTCTCAATTAGTTTCTTTTGTTTTTCCGCCAGGTGGCGGGTAAGGGACCCTTCTGGTCCCCACTCGAGGTTACTTGCTTTATTGGCCTTTCCTGGGTAGGACTAGAACCGTTAGGAATCGACTCTCAGAGGTCCACTATCTACCTAGCGTGACTTGTAGTAGACCCTCTCCTGGCTACTGTCAGGTCACAAGTTCTGCTGTTACACAAACTTATACAATTCTTAAAACGTGTTTAAGCAATTCCCGCAGTGCCCTACGCCTCCTTAACGATTACCTACCAGCGTTTTGTCTGTTGGTCTGACCCTGTTCACGGGTTTGGTTTCCGTTGGTCGCTGTGCACCGCCTAGTGCCTGGGGTATATTTTCAAATCACACTACTGGGTCCAGGAGATGTCGCTCAGTATCACGATCCCACAGTCTAAGTGTGTTCCCTACGCCTACTTAGTTCCTGGCCATCACATGAGACAAAAGTCCTCTTAATTCAGGCTCAGGCTAGGCGTTTGAGATATTAGACCATCTCCTCGTGTCGATCAAGCGGCTTCCACCTTCCACACCCTTTATAATTAAAATTTTTTTTATACTCACCCGGGTTTTTCCAAGGGCGTCCAGCGACTCCGGGAAATCCTGCCGACTACGCCACTGTTAGCGCGAATGTTTTCCTAGAAGAATCACTCGACACTCGGGGTCGGTTCCAACACCAAATCGGCCTTTATTACGCCGGCGGGGAGGGAGCCTCTGGTTCAACTCCAGGCACTCCACTCCACCGAACAAAGAAATTCATCGATATTTATATGTTTTACAACAGTTCATTACAGATTCTTCAGCCCACATCGGCTGGACACAATCCAATCATAACGATTATTGATTACATATAGGTTTCTTTGGGCCAATAGAATTAACCGCGGTACATCACGGGCTGCATGATCAGTTTGTGACAGTTGGTGCTGATTCATGTCCTTGTGATGTTCTCCAGGCCCCCCTTATCTCTGTTGCTCGGGGGTTCTGCCGGTGCCTAGTTTTCTTATCTCAACATGGTTACTAGGTACCCCATCTGGAGTCATTGATTTAAAGACATTCCGTACCAGGCACTGCTGTGTTCTGTTATGGTCTCTTGTCTTAAGTTGTTGATTCAAGACATTCCTGACACCAGGCACTGCAGGGTCAACGCTCAGTCAGCGTTTTAGCTAACTTGGCTAACTGAGTTCCCATCATGCTTCGCGAAGCCCTTGGCATCCATTTTATATCTGGCTACCATTTTAAACATACATACATATATTCAGCAGATGCCTTTGCCTTTGAAAGTGCTCTACAACAACCTGCATCCCAACTTTCAATGCCTGATGTACCATGACACCCAGGTCTCGTTGCACCTCCCCTTTTCCTAATCTGTCACCATTCAGATAATATTCTGCCTTCCTGTTTTTGCCACCAAAGTGGATAACCTCACATTTATCTACATGATACTGCATCTGCCATGCATTTGCCCACTCACCTAACCTGTCCAAGTCACCCTGCAGCCTCTTAGCATCCTCCTCACAGCTCACACTGCCACCCAGCTTAGTGTTATCTGCAAACTTGGAGATATTACATTCAATTCCTTCGTCTAAATCATTGATGTATATTGTAAATAGCTGGGGTCCCAGCACTGAGCTTTGCGGCACCCCACTAGTCACTGCCTCCCATTCTGAAAAGGACCTGTTTATCCCGGCTCTCTGCTTCCAGTCTGCCAACCAGTTCTCTATCCATGTCAATACATCACTCCCCAATACCACGTGCTTTAATTTTGCACACTAATCTCTTGTGTGGGACCTTGTCAAAAGCCTTTTGAAAGTCCAAATACACCACATCCCCTGGTTCTCCCTTGTCCACTCTACTAGTTACATTCTCAAAAAATTCTAGAAGATTTGTCAAGCATGATTTCCCTTTCATAAATCCATGACTTGGACCGATCCTGTCACTGCTTTCCAAATGCGCTGCTATTACATCTTTAATAATTGATTCCAACATTTTTCCCACTACCGATGTCAGGCTAACTGGTCTATAATTACCCGTTTTCTCTCTCCCTCCTTTTTAAACATAGATTACATTGGACAGAAACAGGCCATTCGGCCCAACCAGTCCATGCCGGTGTTTATGCTCCACTCGAGCCTCCTCTCGTCTTTCCTCATCCAAATCTGACACCATAACCATTTAATCCCTTCTGCCTGATATGCTTGACTAGCATCCTCTTAAATGCATCTTTAATGTAGAGACGCTGGGATTGTTCTCCTTGAAGCAGAGAAGGATGTGGTAATGAATGTGGTCAGCTAGAACTCTGATTAGTGACAGGAGATTGATTGATATCTTCCTACACTCCTCAGCTTTTTTCTTCATTATCAACCACATAGCCGATTTAGTATCATCTGCAAACTTCTTAATCATACCCCCTATATGCAAGTCTAGATCATTGATGTATATCACAAGAAATTGGGATAATTATAATACAAACTCATTTAGACGTGGTTTCCAGGAATATTTGATTTCAGTGCCCAAATCTGATTGTGAGTACACTGATTGGCTCCCGTCACTGACCCTGATGAATTTCTCATTGTATTGGGACAATCTGGAACAACTCTTTTGTTGAAACAAAATAAAGATTAAATCAAGACCCCCTTTTTAAAAGGGGGGAGACACTCCAAACACTTTTCAATGCCCTTTTTTTTGTGTTTTTTTGTGGGGTTTTTTAAGGCACCGAGAGGCAAGTTATACAAGTGCTGCCTGACTGGGGGGACACTAAAACCCGGCATTAAAACAAATTAAACTTTAAAACATATAAAATCAAATTAAAATTTGGTTACCGGGGGTGAAGATGCAATCCAGTCCCTCCGGTGCCTAATCTGGTACAATCTGATTTCCATGAAATGATCATGTGTCAAGACTTGTTAAGATGTGTTCCTTGATCTGCAGTTGCTTTCCTTGTTTATAAATTCAGCAAACACAGCACTTGAGAAGCAATAGAAGCACTAGCTACACTGGAAGATTGAGCTCCATTCCATTTCAACGGCACTCAACTGGACGGCTGCGTACCCTCAGTGTTCGTCCTTCCAACATTGCTAATCAAGGTGAGACACTTTCTGCCTAGTTTGTTAATCAAAGTGAGGTGCTCGCTGCCTAGTTTGTTAATCAAAGTGAGGTGCTCGCTGCCTAGTTTGTTAATCAAAGTGAGACACTCTGTGCCTAGTTTGTTAATCTGCGGGGTGGTGGTGGGAGCTAATGTTGAAAACATTTAAAACTCATAAGTACTGTGACAAAAACAGTAGCAAGCAGGGACAGCTTGTATTTATATGAGTCTATAGTTAGAATGTGTGCCTAGCCAACTTGGACCACGCTTTGATGAACCATGTACAAATCTTGAGAAGTGACGAGGGGTACTGCCTGCTTTGTAGCTTTTTGAAAAAAGACACAAAAAGGTTTTTAAAAAAAGTCATGAGGGATAAGAAACTGTTCTCAACGTTCATTTTAACTTCAACGTTGAATATTTTTGTTTGTGCTGTTGCATGAATAGCATTAATTTGTTGTGGATTTTTCAACGGTTTTGATACTTCCAGTGCAGAACACCAACGTTTGTGCAAACATGATCAGCCATGAAGAGTCAGATTAAATATTACTATTGAGTTTAATGAGCTGGCCAGTGATTTAATGGATGAAATATGTAACTGGATCCAATAAATCGGGAGGTCCCTGGTTAGATCTTCGGTCTGATTTAACTGAAGCAGCGGTTTCCAGCACCAGGAACTCAGGAATGTAAAGCAGCCCGAGGCCCAGCTACCCATTGACTCTCGCTGGAAAATGCACAGGCGGCATATCATGTGAGGAAGGGGCGATCAGGCTTGGTTGCAATACCTCCCATGGTTAAATAGCCCGTCACATAGGAAGAATGGCACGAGAGGCAACTTGGGCCCCAGCAACAGCGTGGAAACCAAGGAAATAAGCAATAATTTTCTAAATGTGCTTCCTGATGGTTATATATTTTTTGTGGTGCTTGTCATTTGCCATCTTTAAATACCTTTCATGACTGCAAATCACTGATCTAAATGTCCTTATAAAGCATGCGCTAGCTCTCTAAATGACAAGATGTGTATATACGTCCAATGCGTAAAGTTATACCATTGATTGATATGGCCAGGATATCATTCATAATGCTACTTACTTTCACTTCAGACATCATATCTTCTTCATGCAAAGTCACTGGTTCCACATTATTTAATGGTGATGATGTGCTTAACCCCGATCGGTAGCAGTAGAGGAAAAACTCGGAGGGTAATTGGGCCAACAGCGGCCATTCCACTAAAAGCCAGCGGCCACTCCACTCCGCAGCGTGGCCGCCAATTTGCGGTGGTACAGGCCTTAAGGAAAAGGGCAATTTCGGCCCCTAGGGTTGTTCTCCTTGGAGCAGAAAAGATTGAGAGGAGCTTTGATAGAGGTGTTCAAAATCATGAGGGGCCTGGACAGAGTAGACAGAAAGAAACTGTTTGGCAGAAGGGTGGAGAACCAGAGGACACAGATTTGAGGTGATTGGCAGAAGGTCCAGAAGCAACACTAGGAAAATCATTTTTACCCAGCGATTGGTTAGGATCTGGATTGCGCTGCCTGAAAGGGTGGTGGAGGCAGACTCAATTGTGGCTTTCAAAAGGGAATTGGATAAGTATCTGAAGGGAAAAAAAATGCAGGGCTACGGGGAACGGGTGGGGGAGTGGGACTAGGTGAACTGCTCTTGCAGAGAGCCAGCACAGGCTCAACGTGCCAAATGGTTCTTTCTGTGCTGTGAGCATTCTATGATATGCAGCAATATGTACGGGCTTTTCTGGATGTGTCTGTTCTGCGTTCCAGTACAAGGAGGCAATTGCACAAGATTGTTGTTCAGCCTTTGCTGTACTTTTAAAATACATGTTAACCCATTTTCTCCCATTGTCTCCTAACAGTCAGCGTGACGCTGCCAAAAATGCTCACCCAATAGGAAATTGACAAACAGTACAAAGAGTTTAAAAAAAATCATTCCTGGGATGTGGGCATCGTTGGCGGGGTCAGCGTTGATCGTCCGTCTCTAATTGCCCCTTGAGAAGGTGGTGCTGAGCTGCTGCCTTAATCGCTGCAGTCCGTGTGATGAATGCACTCCCACAGTGGTGTGCACACAGCCTGCTGCTCTTGTCCTTCTAGGCGGTAGAGGTCACAGGTTTAGGAGATGCTGTCAAAGAAGCCTAGGCAAGTTGCTGCAGTGCATCTTGTAGATGGTACACACTGCAGCCACGGTGTGCTGGTGGTGGAGGGAGTGAATGTTGAAGGTGGTGGATGGGGTGCCGATCAAACGGGCTGCTTAGTCCTGGATGGTGTCGAGCTCCTTGAGTGTTGTTGGAATTGCAACTCATTCAGGCAAGTGGGGAGTATTCCATCACACTCCTGACTTGTGCCTTGTCGATGGTGGAAAGGCTTTGGGAAGTCAGGAGAGTCACTTGCTGCACAATACCCAACCCCTGGATGGTGATGGTGGGGTACTCGATGATGGTGATGCCATTGAATGTCAAAGGAAAGTGATTACACTCTCTCTCTTATTGGAGATGGTCATTTCCTGGCACTTGTGTGGCACAAATGTTAGCCACTTATCAGCCCAAGCATGAATGTTGTCCAGATTTTGTTGCATGCGGGCATGGACTGCTCCATTATCTGAGGAGTTGCGAATGGAACTGAACATTGTGCAGTCATCAGCGAAAATCCCCACTTCTGATCTTATGATGGAGGAAAGGTCATTGATGAAGCAGCTGAAGATGGTTGGGCCGAGGACACTGCCCTGAGGAACTCCTGCAATGTCCTGGGGCATCGCTGCAGGAGTTCCTCAGCGATGATTGGTCTCCCAACAACCACGACCATCTTCTTTTGTGCTAGCATATAATGGGGAGCTCTGCACAGTGCAGCAGCACCTCTGTACAAGTGCTGTAATATATCACCACATTTCTGTGACATATCCAGTGAATGCCAACAGAAACAATGAGTGTTTTTTAATGTGCCATAGGAAAGTTGAAGAAAATCATGGAACATATCAACGATCAAGCAGATAGCTGCACCATTATGACTTCCGATAACAGAAAAGTGACTGTGAATAAGAGTATTCATCAGCAATTCGAGCTGTTGCCAGTCCGAGGAGGTAACCGTGGTAAGCCCTAGTTCAGTGGTAATGTTGATTGATTAGCTGCTGAAGTTTTTGCCCCATTGGTATGTAAGAGCACATTCGTGCCTGGAGTATGCCAGAAATTGCATGACCATGATCTCTGTTGACGAATGGAAAATCCCAGACTGGGAGTGCAGAATTTCCTGTCCTGCATTCTGTCCGCAGTGCAGAAGCAGCACGTTAACCTTTTACTTCTAGGTTTTGGGAGCAGCAACACCAGAAATAAACCATAATAGTCACAGATGAGAACATTAATGCTTCACTCATCAATGTTAAGTCCTCTACTAGGAGTTAAATAGAAGGGAGAGTTTCCACTTTGGCATTCCTGACACAAGCCATATCCCGGGTATTTCTGTACCCTGAGCCTGGGAATGCCCAATTTCCCGATATATGCTCCCAGCAGGTACCAGGGGCGCTGATGCAAAAATTCTCCCCTTACATCCCTACCTTGAGTAAAGGAGATGCTTCAAAGGGTCGAGCTCCATCGGCAGTGAGGTTAGAGCAAAGATTTTAGAAAGGCACATGATAAATATTGGCAAGATAAAGCAGAAAACACTTAAAAATGATAAAGGATTTGGCTAGATACAGGGAAACTATTTCCTCTGGTGGGGGAATCCAGAACAAGGGGGCATACTCATAAAATTACAGCTGGGACATACAGGGGTGATATCAGAAGGCATTGTTTCACGCAAAGGGTGCTGGAGACCTGGAATTCACTCTTCAAAAGGCTATGGATGCTGGGCAAATTGAAATGATCAAGACTGAGACAGATAGATTTCTTTAGGCAAGGGTATCAAGGGATATGGAGTAAAGGCAGGTAAACCAAGTTGAGGTCTCATTGAATGGTGGAACTGAGTCAAGGAGCTGAATAGCCTCCGCCTGTTCCTATGATTATAATAGACTGAATGGCCTCCTATTGTTCCTATAACTACGACGGACTGAATGGCCTCCCCCTGTTTCTATGACTATGATGGACTGAATGGCCTCCTATTGTTCCTATAACTACGACAGACTGAATGGCCTCCTCCTGTTTCTATGACTATGATGGACTTAATGGCCTGCTTTTCGACTGTAAATTCTGGGGGATGAAATTCAACTTCAATGGAAAGGAAAATTGGGCATGATAATGAATGGGCAGTCGATGCTTCCCCCACCAAAGTTCAATTTCCCCCTCCCAATAATCTATACTTGAAGCCGTGAAATGGTTTGACTATTCTGTTAAGCAAGGTAGTGGAAGCAGTGACATTTGAGCAAAGAAAAAGATCTGGGCGTTCTAGTGCATAACTTTAGAGGATCATGAGCAATGCCGTGAAGCGATAGCCAGAGTGAACAGGGCATTGGGGTGTCGCCATAGGATAATTGACTGTAAGACAAAACATACTATTTTGTCCTCGCATAAGAACTTCTTCAGGTCTCAGTTGGAATACTGTGTCCAGATTTGGTCTCCTCACATGGAGGGTGATATTGAGGCTTTGGAGAGGATGCAGAGGAGGGCCAGTTGTCTAATTCCCTGTTTAAAGCATCTTGGTTATCAAGATAGGCTAAAAGAGCTTGGATTCTACAAGTGTAGACTTAGGAGGGATCTGATCGAGGTTTATAAGATGAAGGGACTAGATTGTGTTGCAGTTGACAGTTTGTTCCAATTACATAGGTTAGGGAGGTCCAGGTGTGACAATCACCAGTTATACAAGGTCAGATTGAGGTTAGAGGTCAGGAGCTCGTTCTTTTCCCAGAGAGCAGTGGGCCTCTGGAACAGGCTGCCAGATCGAGCGGTGAATGCTGATTCGCTGAATTCCTTCCAGCGAGAGCTGGACCTGTTTCTGGCCGGGGCAGGTAGTGCACAGAATTATCGGGGCCAGAGTGGTCTCCTGGACTGGTTTTGATCATTGGATGGATCGGAGAGGAATTTCCCAGAATTCCAACCCGCCGCCTCCCAAATTGGCCTGAGTTTTTAAAATTTGTTTTTTTGCCTCTCCCCGGAGATCACATGGTTTCGGGAGTGGCGGAGAGTTGTGATACACAAGGTATCGGGGTTGTGTGGGACAAGCTTGATGGACCAGAGGGCCTTTACCTGTCCGTCAATATTCGTAATCTGAAAGTTGAGATGAATTTTAGTTCCACTTTCATGTTGAATGATGGTACAAGTTTTCAACAGGTCCCTTGCTCCATGGTCTGTGATTCCTTTATATACTGACTGTTAGATTATTTCCCCTGCTCTTGTTTGGTTGTATTTCTAAAGTATGACTGCTAAATTTCACCACTATTTATGTCAAGCACAGATGAAAACCATTCATGGGGGTTAATTTTCCTTTGCTTGGTACCTGGGGAAGCAGTTACCCTGGAAACAAAGCACAGCAAAAGCAGTCACACTGGTTATATTTGTTGCTGAGATTTCCTTGGGAGAGGGGAGTGCAGGGTGCCTACAAATGGGCAGGGAAGGTGAAGGGGAGATTCAATAGACGTGTTCAAAATTATGAAGGGTTTTGATACAGTAAATAAGGCGAAACTATTTCCAATGGCAAAAGGGTTGGTAGTCAGAGGACACAGATTTAAGTTAATTGGCAAACGAACCGGAGGGGAGAAACAGGAATGTTTTAATGCGATGAGTAGCTAGGATTTGGAACCCGCTGCCTGAAAGGGTGGTGGAGGCAGATTCAATCGTAACTTGCAAAAGGGAATCAGATTCTTGCAGTGAAGCAAATGACAGGGCTATGGGGGAAAAGAGCTGGGGAGTGGGACTAATTGGATCGCTCTTTCAAAGAGCTGGCACAGGCACAACGGGCCGAATGGCCTCCTCCTATGCTGTATGATCCAATGATTCTAATACGTGCAGACATAGGGTTGCCATGGTAATTAGATGGCTTTGCCTCATTGACCTCCCCGAGTAGTGGTTTTGAAGGGCGTTCAGAAACGACAGGTGGAGAATTGGAATGGGATAGGATAGGCAGCAGGAACAGGACCCAAGGGAAGTCCCTCTTTTTTTCTCCCCAGGATAAGGATTGGTGGCAGAGTCCTTCTGGCAGCTATTTATGGACAGCAACCAGCTGACCCTGCATTCTCCCTGCTGCGGTCTCAATGTCCTGGCACGAGTGAGCAGGTGCAACACCAAATTGGCACCAATATCTCAATCTCTTTGGTTTTCAGGGTGGACAACAAAAATCAAGTACAACAAAAGTACCGTGTCTTTATCTTTTCACAAAAACAAGACGACTTTGTGGTGTTACTGTGATCCAAGTTTCCAGAAACTTCAGCTCAAAGAGAAGGTAACTACAAATTGTTTAATTTATTGAAGAACTTTCAGAAAATTAGATTTCTTTTTCTATTCTTCCATCCTCTCCTGAAGCTGTTTATTCTTTACTGCAACAGTTTCCCAGCTCTTTCATTCCTTGCCCGAGTAGCCTTAATTGAATTTTAACCTGTTATTCTGAGAAGGCAGCAATGACACCCGAGTTGAAGCTAGCAGATAGAACGGGGTCCGAAGACGCCATTGAGCCCCGACTGCAATTTTAACGGGTGACCAGAGCAGGGAAGCCATTGTGGCTTTTCCATTAGATGAAGACAATGGGAAGATGATGTGGAGCCAAGAGTCCCAAAGAGGCAAGTTTTATTAATCCTTGTGGAGACCCGGGGTGCTTCTCTGGGCCACACAAGGAACATTTACAAGCTGCACTACCCTCTAGAATGCAAGACCCTCTTAAAACTCCCTCCCCAACTTACCATATCGGCGACCGTTCCTTCGGTGTCGGCTGGTGGCCTCCTGAAATTCAGTTTCCCACCTTCTTCAGTCAAATGGCAAGGGAGAGAATGCTGTTCAAATATTTAAAGACATTCCTAGAAAGACTGGAGTACTATGCACAGTTTCTGTCTCCTTACCTAAGGAAGGATATACTTGCCTTGGAGGCGGTATAACAAAGTTTCACTGGATTGATTCCTGGGTTGAGAGGGTATATAAGGAAAGATTGAGTAGAGTGGGCCTATATGCTCTGGAGTGTAGAAGAATCAGAGGTGAGCTTATTGAAACATTAAAAAACATAAGGCCTTGACAGGGTAGATGCTGAGAGGTTGCTTTCCCTGCCTGGAGAGTCTAGAACTAGAGAGTATGCTCTCAGGATGAAAGGTCGGTCATGTAGAACTGAGATAAGCAGACATTTCTTCACTGAGGGTTGTGCATCTTTGGAATTCTATTCCCCAGAGCTGTGGGTGGTCAGTCATTGAGTATATTCAAGATCGAGATAGAGTTTTGGACACTAAGGGAATCAAGATATATGGGGATAGAGCAGGAAAATGGAGTTGAAGTAGAAAATCAGCCATGATTTTATTGAATGGTGGAGACGGCTTGAGGGGCCATATGACCTACTGCTGCTACTATTTTTTATGCTTCCATCAATTTCTTTCAAAATCCTAAAAATCTTAATCAAATCACCCCTTCTATATTACAAGGAATACAAGCTTAGTTTATGATTTAAACTCTTCTCATAATTGGAGGCCTGGTAACAGTCTGGTGAATCTGCACTGTGCTCCTTCCAAGGCCAATATATCCTTTCTAAGGTGCAGTGCCTAGAACTGTGCACAGTGCTCCAGATGGGGTCAAACCAGGGCGTTTTATAGCTGACATAAAACTTCCTCTCCTTTATATTCCAGCCCTCTAGATATAAAGGATAACATTCCATTAGCCTTTTTGATTATCTTTTGTACCCAACTACATTTTAGCAATCTGTGTACACGGACCCCTAAATCACTGGAATGCCACTGTTCCGAGCCTTTCATCCTGTAGAGAAAACTTGGATTAAAAAGCCCACTTCATGTCTAACAAATCGAGTTGAATTTTTTGAGGAATTAACTGATAGCTACTAGACAAGGGAATGGCTATGGATGTAGTTTATATGGACGACCAGAAGGCATTTGATAAGGTTATACATAAAATCTCAGCTAAAATTAAACCTCATGGAACTGAAGGGAAATAATTGACCTGGTTTGGAGATTGGTTCGGCGGTAGAAGATAATGGGTCTGTACTTGCATTGGAAGGAAGTGACTAATGGTGTCCCCCAGGGATCTGTGTTGGGGCCTCAACTATTCACAATATTTATTAATGACTCAGATAACACAACAGCCTATATCCAAATTTGCCGATGACACAGATTGTGGTATAGTGAGTAGTGTAGCCAGGAACATAAAATTACAGAGACATTACAAATGGGCAAAACCCTCGCAGATGGATTTCAACATAGGTAAGTGTGAGGTCATCCATTTTGGGCCAAAAAAGATCGACCCAAGTATTCTCTAAATGGTGAAAGGCTCGGAGCAGTGGCGGGCCAGAGATTTAGGGGTCCGTGTACACAGGTCACTAAAATGTAGTCAGGTACAAAAGATAATCAAAAAGGCTAAAGGAATAATAGAGGGCTAGAATATAAATGGGAGGAAGTTTTGCTACAGCTATATTTTGGTAGAAAGAATGAGGAGAGGAAATATAAACTAATTGGTACAATCCTAAAGGTGGTGCATGAACAGAGAGACCTGGGTGTATATGTGCACAAATCAGGGCAGATTGAGAAAGCAGTTAAAAAATTTTTTACGGGATCCTGGGCTTCATGAAGAGGTAGAGTACAAAAGCGTGGACATTGAGAAGCTTGGGTTGTTCTCCTTGGAGTAGAGAAGATTGAGATCAGATTTGATAGAGGTGTTCAAAATCATGAGGGGCCTGAGCAGAGAGAAACTGTTCCCATTGGCAGAAGGGTCAAGTACCAGAGGACACAGATTTAAGGTGATTGGCAAATGAATCAAAGGCGACCTAACAAAAAACTTTTTTACACAGCGAATGGTTAGGATCTGGAATGCACTGCCTGAGATTGTGATGGAGGCAGACTCAATCACTTCTTTCAAAAGGGAGTTAGATAAGTACCAGAGAACTTTTTGCAGGGCTGTGTGGGGGGTGGGGGAAATGGGATGACTAGCTGAGGTGTTCTTGCAGAGTGCCGGCACAGGCTGAATGGCCTTGTTCCATGCTGTAACCATTCCAAGATTTTATACAAAGCCTTGGTTAAACCACATCCGGAGTAGTATTAGGCGGTCCCTCGTATCGAGGATGACCCGTTTCCACACCAAAAAGGGATGAGTTCACAAGTGCTTCAATGAGGGACCTGACATTCCAGATCCCAAACTACATACTGAAGGGTGGAAGATGCCTGTGCGTGGATTCTTTTAACATGGAGTGGCCGTTGCACACCAGCCACCACACGGGCTTGACAGAGCTAGGTCTTGGTCCAGTGGCAAGGGTTAACCAAGACGACTGGAGACCAAGCTCGGGCAGTGAACAGTTCTGGGCACCACACCTTAGTAAAGGATATATTGGTCTTGGAAGGAGAGCAGTGCAATTTCACCAGAATGTTACCAGGGCTCCAAGGGTTAAATTATGAGAGATTACATAAACTCGGCTTGTATTCCCTGGAATAAAGAAGATTAAGGAGTAATTTGATTGGGTTTTTAGGATTTTGAAAGTAATTGATAGGGTAGAGAGAAACTTTTTCTGCTTGCGGTGGAGTCTAGGACAAGGCAACGTAACCTTAAGGAAGCAGTTGAGGCTAGTTCATTGAATTTATTCAAATCACAGATAGATAGATTTTTAACCAATAAGGGAATTAAGGGTTATGGGGAGCGGGCGGGTAAGTGGAGCTGAGTCCACAGCCAGATCAGCCATGATCTTGTTGAATGGCGGAGCAGGCTCGAGGGGCTAGATGGCCTACTCCTGTTCCTAATTCTTATGTTCTTATGTCTTATGTCCTTAAAATCAGTCAGGCCGTTCAGGAGAGAAGTTCTTCATGCAAAGGGTAGTCGAAGTGTGGAACGCTCTCCCACAAAAAGCAGCAGATGCTAATGCTAGCTCAATTACTAATTTTAAATTTAAGAAGGATAGATTTTTGCTAGCCAAGTGTATTAAGGGATAATAAAGACACAAAATGATGGAAATCTCAGCAGGTCAGGCAGCATATATGGAGAGAAACAGAGTTAACGTTTCGGGTCTGTGACCCTTCGTCGGAACTGGAAAAGTTTGAGATGTAACAGATTCTTAAGGAAGTGCAGTGGTGGAAAGAACAAAAGGGAAAGTGTGTGATGGGGTGGAAGAAATGAGAGACACAAGGGATGATGGGCAAAAATGAGATGGCAATGGCACAAGTTAGGAAACAAAAGATGAGTCTAGATGGGGTGTGAATGGCAGATTCATCACCAGCTGGCACGGGAAAGAGAAACAAAGGCAGATGTGGGGTTGTAAAGAAAAGGAGGAAAGAGAAGAGAAAATATGGGCAGAGGTTATGGTCTGAAGTTGTTGAACAGTCCAGAAGCTGCAAAGTGCCTCAACGAATGATGAGGTGCTGTTCCTCGAGCTTGAGTTGAGCTTCATTAGAACAGTGCAGGAGGCTGAGGACAGAGAGGTCAGAGTGGGAATGGAGCGGAGAATTAGTGATCGGAAGCTCAGGGTCACGCTTACAGACTGAACGAAGGTGTTCTGCAAAGCGGTCACCCAATCTGCGTATTAAGGGAATATGGAGCCAAGGCGGGTAAATGGAGTTAGGATACAGATCAGCCAACAGGCTGTTCCTATGGTCCCTACGAAGGAGTGGTACAAAAACCATGGAACAATTATTTTATTTTTCAGTAGTTGTGTTCGATCTGTTAATACTGGTACCATTCAACCTTATTAATGTAGAATTTATTGTTATTGATGAAATGTTGTCATTTAAAAGTTTAGTTTCTTTTGAGGCAGGAGATTTATCAATATTGATGTAACTTTGTTACTTAACATAGTAGAAGAGGTTCCCTGACTGCCCCCCTCCCACCTGGGAATATTTGAATGGTTGATGGTCAAAGCTGTCCATTAAAGATTGCCGATATAAACAGACTAGAATGCTTTCACATTCTCCAATCCCCTCTAGCTTACAAACAGCACACCGTAAGCTTGATAAAGCTCACCATTCACAGCAAAGTATTACATTAAAAAGCAATTTCTGCAATATGAATTCAACAGTTGAGCAAGGTTTGTTTAGAAGCTTGGGAATGAAAGAAGTTGCTTCCCCATATCAAAAGGAATTTCCTTGGGGGCTCTCCCGGTCAATGGGCATAACCTTGGCAGAAGATTGACAGAAACCCCGGTTACACGTTGATTCAGGGTAACGGCCGATTTCCACCGTCAGTCGCACGAAGTAAATCCATTTTAATTTTGGCCCCTCTTTTTTAAAAAAAAACGATTTGCGATGATTTTGCCACAGGACTGATATCAGTTGGCCAGTGTGATTTCCTCAAAGCAGATGTTACTTGTGATTTACTTATACGCAGTTACAGGAATACAGCACAAAACTGAGGCTTGAACCAAGATGAGATCATGCGTGCGACAGAAAAATATGGGGAGTGGAGAAATGATGAGTAGAAATTCAGGAAAGCTGTGGGGGGGGGGGGGCGGGATGTGGAACTGGATGCAATCCAGGCATGGGGAGCAGCACCTCGATCCTCCAGATTTCCATCCCATTGAAAAGTAGTAGGCAAAATTGAAGTTTGTGGGATTAAAGAGGCAGTGGCTGTGTGGATACATAATTGGCTCAGGGACAGAAAGCTAGTAGTGGTGAACAGCTGTTTCTCAGACTGGATGGAAGTATAGAGTGGTGCTCCCCACTGCTCTTGTTGATATATAATAATGACATGGACTTGGGTATACAGGGCGTCATTTCAAAGTTTGCAGCTGACACAAAACTCAAATGTAGTTAACAGTGAGGAGGATAGAAGCATACGACAGGACATACAGACTGCTGAAATGGGCAGCAGACAAAGAAACCCCACCTACTGAAAAGGATCTATGGAATTTTTATCCTTGTGTATGGAGAATTAACTACAAATACAGAAAACCCTACGATCATTTCTTTATTTTCCTCTTTCCAGGATGCCAGTCAAAATTCCAAGGGCTTCCAATTCATTTTGAAGTCGGATTCAACGGCGCGGACTCAATTTGAATCATGTGTCAAAACAGGTTGGTTTATCCACATGGCAAAGGATGTGGTGACAATTGACAATGACAAAAATAAAATGGAAGCCAAATATTTTAGAATTAACAATAATCCTCCTCTCAGAAGATCGATGAGGAGGAGGAGGCAGTAGTCACACCCGAATCCAATTCCACCTTAAATAACTACAGTGTTTTTTGCCTCCTCTACTCTATCTGGAGGTTTATTCAAATATTGGTCACCCGTGTGAAGAATGATGCCGTATCTATCCGAAATATACCCTTTACTAGTTTAACCCATGTCCTTTTCCTACCCTCACAATTTATTTTAAAGTAGCATTTTAGATTAACCTTTTTCATTCTCATACCTATCTGATATACTGCTACATAGAAAATAGGTGCAGGAGTAGGCCATTCGGCCCTTCGAGCCTGCAGCACCATTCAATATGATCATAGCTGATCATGCACTTCGGTACCCTATTCCTGCTTTCTCTCCATTCTGGACTTCCCCAACATCAGGAACATTCTTCCTGCATCTAACCTGTCCAATCCCATCAGAATTTTATATGTTTCTATGAGATCCCCCTCATTCTTCTAAATTCCATTGACTATAAGCCTAGTCGATCCAGTCTTTCTTCATGTCAGTCCTGTCATCCCGCAAATCAGTCTGGTGAATCTTCGTTGCACTCCCTCAATAGCAAGAATGTCCTTCCTCAGATTAGGAGACCAAAACTGCACACAATATTCAAGGTGTGGCCTCACCAAGGCCCTGTATACCTGTAGTAAGACCTCCCTGCTCCTATACTCAAATCCTCTCGCTACAATCGCCTCTTGGATGCTTCCTTTCTACCTTTTCCCACAACCCAAACTCCGATACTAAGGTTCAAGCCAGTGGCTAATGTCTGCTTTCCAGCACCTGAATATCTTGCGTCTGAGCAACCAGGACTAGAATGAGTACTCGAGGTACAGTTTGACCAGAGCACTTTACAGTTTTGATAAAATCTTTTCTTTGACTTGTGCTCTGCTGTTTGTCTGTGTAGCTCAGTACTCAGTTTGTTGATTGCTGCTTGGTGGGTAGCACCCTCGCCTCAAAAGTCAGAAGGTTGTGGGTTCAAGTCCCACTAGAGGTTTGAGCATATAATCTAGGCTGACAATTCTGTGCAGTACTGAGGGAGTGCTGCATTGTCGGAGGTGCCATCTTTCAGATGACATTAAACCAAAGACCCAGTCTGCCCTCTCAAATGAATGTAAAATATGCCACAGCACCAATTTGAAAAGGAGCAGGGTTGTTTGCAGTATGCTGGCCAATATTTATCCCTCAACCAACATCACTGAAAAAAGATTACCTGATCATTATCACATTGTTGTTTGTAGGAGCTTGCTGTGCAAACATTTGCTGCCACGTTTCCTACACTATAACAGTGACTATACTTAACTATAAAGCAATTTGGGATATTCCAAGTTTGTGAAAGGTCCTATATAAATGCAAGTCTTTCTCTCTCTTCTTTCTGAAATGAGCACTCCCATTCCCTCTTCTTATGGCCCTGTACCATCACAACTCTTCCAATAATGAACCTTGTCAGCCAACTTCAGGAGCTGGACAACATCCAAGCTTGCATGACAAGTGGCAGGAAATATTTTTACCTTTCAAGTCCCAATCAACAACCATCTTCCACAAGAAAAAGTCCAACTACCTTTCCGACATTCAACAGTACTACCAGTGCTAACTCCTCACCATCAACAGCTTGGCAGGGATCATAATTGGTCCAAACACATCAATATCATGGCTACAAGAGTAGGGGCTACATTACAATGAACATAAGGAGGAGTAGGCCATTTGGCCCCTCAAGCCTGCTCAGCCATTTAGTAAGATCATGGCTGATCTGATCATGGACTCAGCTCCACTTCCCTGCCCGCTCCCCATAACCCTTTATTCCCTTATTGCTCAAAACTCTGAATATATTTAAGGCAGAGATAAACAATGATCCAGCCTTCTAAGACTATGTCCCCTAGTTTTAGTTTCCCTTATGAGTGGAAATATCCTCTGCATCCACCTTGTCCAGCCCCCTCATTGTCTTATGTTTCAATATCATCTCTCATTCTTCTGAACTCCAATGTCTATAGGCCCAACCTACTCAACCCACTCATCTCCAGAATCAACCCGGTGAACCTTCTCTGAACAGCCTCCAATGCAAGTATATCCTTCCTTAAATACGGAGCCCAAAACTGTACGCAGTACTCCAGGTTTGGCCTCACCAATACCCTGTACAGTTGTAGCAGGACTTCTCTGCTTTTATACTCTATCCCCCTTGCAATAAAGGCCAAAATTCTATTTGCCTTCCCGATTACTTGCTGTACCTGCATACTAACTTTTTGTGTTTCATGCACAAGGACCCCAGGTCTCTCTGTACTGCAGCATTTTGCAATTTTTCTCCTTTTAAATTATAATTTGCTTTTCTATTATTTTTGCCAAAATGGATAACCTCACATTTTCCTACATTATACTCCCATCTTCCATGGTTGGCTCACCTGACTCCTCAAAGCTTCTCAACCATCTGCAAGTTACAAATGTAATAGAATAATCGCCATTTGTCTGGATGGGGTCAGCCAGCAACACTCAAGAAGCTTGACAACATCCAAGACTTGGCAATCCACTTGTTTGGCGCCCTTTCCTTTGAACTCAGTATTCATCCTCTCCGCCACCAGTACACTGCGGCTGCACTATTTACTATCACAGGATGCGCTGCAGAGACTCGCCAATCTTACTTTGACAGCAGTTCCCAGGTCCACAACTTGCACAAAGGACAAGAGCAGCAAAATCATCGGAACTTCAAGTTCACCTCCAAGGAATACATCATACGGACTTGGACATATACTACCATTCCTTCAGCATCACTGGGTCAAAATCCTGGAATCTCTCTTCTAACACCATTGTTGGAACAAGGACTGAAGCCAACCATCGCCTTCTCATGACACCCAAGGGTGGACAATAAATGCAGCCTCGCCCACATCCCAAGAACAAATTTTTAAAAAATCTGTTACTTGCAAGTAAGAAGTTGGTGTGATTTTCAAATGTATAAACCAATTTTAGCTTTGGATATCCTGCTTAGATACAAGCATGGTTTCTTTTTTTTTTTAAATGCACCTATTTTAAGAGAAGATGCAGTAAATATAGCTCTAAGGTTAATTTCTCCACATTGTATATTTTATATAAAAAGTAATGTTTGACAAAGATAAGTGAAGAGATTCAAGCCAAACTCCTTGCCCATTAATCAAACAATACTGGGACTTGAGTTCAGGACAGTTTGGCAATAATGTCATTTGCTAACTTAGTTATATGCCGATGTGAAAAATTTAACAGCAATCAATGTTTAAACTTTTGTGCCTGCTTGATTTGGAAATTGAACTTGGATGGAGAGTGGTCAGATTTCATGGCGAAGGTATGCAAGACAAGTTAAGGTATACAAGTTGGAGCTTTTTGCATTCAAAGGGATAGTACAGACTATAATAGTTTAGCTTATACCAAGAGTACATATCAAATACTGGGTGTAGTATACAGCAATATAAGCGCAGTGTAGAGGATTACATTTTTCAAGTATATTAACTGGGACTTCCCTGATGTTGGTGAAAAACGAACAGCAAATCAGGAAGACTGTGGATGAAACACCAAGGAAGAAATCCAGAGACATAGGGGCCGATTTGGGTTTGCTGTGTGAATGAGGCTAGCAGTAGGCGTTGCGATAATACTGCCTGCCCAATCGGGGCAGTAAGCATATGAATATCAGCCCTGATTTTACACTTAGAGGCGGCCAGTTAACCAGACACCTGATCAAGAAATTGTGAATCTTTACACTGGTGTCATCCCAATTATACATTCAACATTGGAAGCTCTGTGGATACTAAGACTGTAAAAGCTGGTATTTGTGACAGTTGCATCATTTGTATATTCATAACTTTGGTTAAATAAAAATGGTGTGTTGAATTGTGTTCTGTTCAGTTCTTGATTTTAGCTGTAAGTTTATTAGTATTCTTACTCGCAGTTATTTTTGCCTGATTTTCTCTTCTGAAGGCAGTAACTCCTTGTTGGAAGCACGATTCCAGACACTGGCAGCGCTCCAAGTCCAGGCAGCTATTCATTATGTGGCATGCATGTTGGCAGCTTATTTGATTCAGGGAGAAGAATCACAGCCTAGCATGATGCGAGAAATGATCAGGAACAGGAACCCTGGCTTATTTTCCATTTCACTAATCCACGTGTGTCAAGGTCAATTGCAGCACTCCGACCACTAACCTCGCTGAGATCAGTTGTGCCCCTTTAATTGAACTGTTCTGTAGGATGACTTGCTGGCCACTTGAAACTTCAGAGTCCTGCACATAAACCAAAGTCATTCTAGAACACCACGTTCCAGGTGATGGAAGCCTTTTATAAAAGGGGTTTCCTTTGTTAAACTTTACAGCAGATTTTCCAGTCACTCAATGGCTCAGATTCCCAATCTGGGCCCAGTCCAACGAGCAAACCTCTCAATAGCCTCCACAGCCCAACCAACAAATTCAAAGAGAGCTTGAAGAATAAATAGAAGCAGTCATTTTTTTTTCAATACTATGGAGCATTTTATCTTTTGTTGCGTGGTGCTGCCCTTTATCCTTAATTCACTCTCGTTAAAACTTTAATTCCATATGCTACCCAATTTAACAAACAAGCAGAAAGACTTCTGTTCCTGGGCTACATGCTAGTTGACATTGTAAATGGTTCCCTCTTCAGGTACTGTCCCCGTACTTTTCAAAATAGCTGTCGACACCTACTTCCTCCAAAACCCTCGACTCTTCTGTCCTTGCAAATTACCACCCCATCTCCATCCTCCCTTTCCTCTCCAAAGTCAGTGCTCAGTTTTCCCACAACCTCTGCCACAGCACAAGAATGATTTCAACAAAAGTCTCAAACAAAATCCTCCAACTGTGGTGCATGATCCCCATTCGTTCTCTCTGCAGCATTTGATATAGTCCAGCACATCCTCCTCGTCCACTATCCATCCCAGCGGAGCTGCCCTCGTCCACTATCCATCCCAGCGGAGCTGCCCTCGTCCACTATCCATCCCAGCGGAGCTGCCCTCGTCCACTATCCATCCCAGCGGAGCTGCCCTCGTCCACTATCCATCCCAGCGGAGCTGCCCTCGTCCACTATCCATCCCAGCGGAGCTGCCCTCGTCCACTATCCATCCCAGCGGAGCTGCCCTCGTCCACTATCCATCCCAGCGGAGCTGCCCTCGTCCACTATCCATCCCAGCGGAGCTGCCCTCGTCCACTATCCATCTGACCGTAGCCAGAGATTCTTCAGTAACAGCCTTCAATTCTCACCACTTAGCGACTTCATCTGACGACATGGGGTCAGCTTCCACATATTACATTGTTGACACCCAGATCTACATCTCTACCACCTTCCTTGACACTTTCACTGCTACTACATTGTCAGACTGCTGTCCAGTCTTGGATGAGCCACAATTACTTACAGCTAAACATGAATAAAACCAGAGTCATCGCCTTTGGCCCCCTACACAATCTGTACACTTGACAGATTCCATTTCTCATCCCGGCCAATGTCTCAGGCTGAACCAGACTATTCACAGCTCTCAGTGCCCTACTTGACCCTGACCAGAGCTTCCAACGATATATCGCCTGTCATCTCTATAGTTCAACTCATCTTACAGGTCTACAAGAGAGACATCCAAAGACTTATCAAAGAAAGCAATCTCTATTGCTGATGGAGTTTTGTTTAAGTACCGTGTTGTGCTACTGTATATTTCATGTCTGGAAAAAAAAATTACTAAGTCCTTTTAGTCTGCATCAATTGGCCAATGTGTTATTTTACTCCGATGGAACTGGAGGGATTCGGCTGTTCAACTGTGAATATGAGTGCAAGTGTTGGGAGAAAGTGCAAACTGCAAGAGACCCTCCTCCATCACAGGCTGATGGAACAGATAAACTGAAGCATTTGAAACTTGAAATATTCGGAGAAGAGGTTACAATGAAGCTGGTGGGTGGGGGGAGGAATTATATATCAAACTGACAAGGGACAGCAGGGCACAATAAGTGCTTTCAATGTTTACCGTTGAGGTTCAGGTTGAATATTAAGTAATAAAGAGCCTCCCAACAGGTAAGAACTAGCATTACTGGAACGTTAGTGTTTGTAAAACAGAATACGGCCTGCCCAAGGAGACATATGATGGCATGTCGGTTATTCAATTATTCAAGATGCAATAGCAGCGCATTTGGAAAGCAGTGACAGGATCAGTCCAAGTCAGCATGAATTTATGAAAGGGAAAACATGCTTGACAAATCTTCTAGAATTTGAGGATGTAACTAGTAAAGTGGATAAGGGAGAACCAGTGGATGTGGTGTATTTGGATTTTCAAAGGACTTTTGACAAGGTCCCACACAAGAGATTAGTGTGCAAAATTAAGGCATATGGGATTGGGGGTAATGTATTGACATGGATAGAGAACTGGTTGGCAGACAGGAAGCAAAGATTGGGTATAAACGGGTCCTTTTCAGAATGGCAGGCAGTGACTAGTGGGGTACCGCAAGGTTCAGTGCTGAGACCCCAGCTATTTACAATATATATTAATGATTTAGACAAAAGGAATTGAATGTAATATCTCCAAGTTTGCAAATGACACTAAGCTGGTTGGCAGTGTGAGCTGTAAGGAGGATGCTAAGAGGCTGCAGGGTGACTTGGACAGGTTAGGTGAGTGGGCAAATGCATGGCAGATGCAGTATAATGTGGATAAGTGTGAGGTTATCCACTTTGGTGGCAAAAACAGGAAGGCAGAATATTATCTGAATGGTGACAGATTAGTAAAAGGGGAGATGCAACGAGACCTGGGTGTCATGGTACATCAGTCATTGAAAGTAGGCATGCAGATACAGCAGGCGGTGAAGGCGGCAAATGGCATGTTGGCCTTCATAGCGAGAGGAATTGAGTATAGGAGCAGGAATGTCTTCCTGCAGTTGTACAGGGCCTTGGTGAGACCACACCTTGAATATTGTGTACAGTTGTGGTCTCCTAATCTGAAGAAGGTCATTCTTGCTATTGAGGGAGTACAGCGAAGGTTCACCAGACTGATTCCCGGGATGGCAGGACTGACATATGAAGAAAGACTGGATCGACTAGGCTTATATTCACTGGAATTTAGAAGAATGAGAGTGGATCTCATAGAAGCATATAAAATTCTGACGGGATTGGACAGGTTAGATGCAGGAAGAATGTTCCCGATGTTGGGGAAGTCCAGAACCAGGGGTCACAGTCTAAGGATAAGGGGTAAGCCATTTAGGACCGAGATGAGGAGAAACTTTTTCACCCAGAGAATTGTGAACCTATGGAATTTTTTTTACCACAGAAAGTTGTTGAGTCCTGTTCGTTGGATATATTCAAAAGGGAGTTCGATGTGGCCGTTACGGCTAAAGCGATCATGGGGTATGGAGAGAAGGCAGGAGTGGGGTACTGAAGTTGCATGATCATATTGAATGGTGGTGCAAGCTCGAAGGGCCGAATGGCCTGCTCTTGCACCTATTTTCTATGTTTCAATGAGATGGATATGGACTGATTCTTATATTCAGTCGTTTATTATATACATTGAAAATTACTTCAAACAAGTTTATAAAAGAACAGAAGGGTTTAAGTACATACACAAATGCCTGAGAGAGTCACATTTGTCATTCTCCCAGTAGAGCCTGGTTTTCTCTATAAACAAATGTTTCAGCCTCCTCCACAGCTAAAAGTTCATTCAGTGAGCTCACACAGCAGTCATGCTCTCTCAGCATCTCCGGGTGTGCAGCAGACACATGCTCAATGCGTACAGAGCGGCGGACCGGGGTGAGGAACTTCAGATCTTGTCGCCCAACAGATCGGATTCTGCTCACAGCTTCTTTTCCTCTGCAAAGAAAATTGCATTTTGAAAACGTAACACCATTTTGCCCATTTAATTCCCAGCAATCCCCACCTACGTAAGACCTGGAGAGGAAGGAAAGCTCAGAATTCAGCATGCACGTTTAGATCATGGCAAAAAGAATGACCTCATAACTGAGCAACAAGTACAACATCCAGAATGGGATATGATGGAAGAGCATCAGGTTGGACCAATGGAAGAATACAAAAACTTGCATTTCTATAGCGCCTTTGACAACCTCAGGACATCCCAAATAGCTTCACAGCTAATTAATTACTTTTGAAGTGTAGGCATTGTTTACCATGGGGAAGTGCAGTCGCAGTTTGCACACAGCAAGACCCCACAAAGGACACTAAGATAAATGACCCCACAAAGATAAATGACCAGGCAATCTGTTTTAGTGATGTTAGTTGAGGGATAAATATTGGCTAGGATACAGGGAGAACTCCCCAGCACCTGTTCAAAATACTGTCATGGGATCATTTATGTCCATCTGAGGGTAGACCGGTTTAATGTCTGATCCAAAAAACAAAACCTTAAATAGTGCAGTACTGCCTCAGTATTTGATGTGTTTAAGTCTCTGGAGTGGGGCTTGAACAGATGATCTTCTAACTCAGAGGCGAGCATTCTACCAACTGAGCCAAAAGAAACACCAGTGTCAAAATGGCCAGCAGAGCCATCATTGATCAGGTTAAACTAGGACCAATACTTTTGTACAGAACTTTCCATTAAGAATAGTCAACAGTGTGTGAACAGGACCACAGAAAATATTCCCACATAAAACATTACTAAACAACAGACAGTATTAATGAAAGTAATGAGAAGCTGCCCGACACCCCGGTGCAACACAAAAAGCACACAGTTGAGGTTTGATTGCCCGATCTGTGCTCAGTTAACTTTTGTTAGGGCAGTAGCCTCAGCGCTGTGTGGCTGGGGAAGGAAGAAGCCACAGAGAGCTGAGGTTACTGCCCTGATCATGGACGCTTTGAAAGTGTGCATGTGAATGACAGTTGAGGAAGTTAAGAATCCAAATAGCAACCATGATCAGATTATATAGCTGTCTCGTTATCTCACTGACATATGGAACATACATCTGGGCCGCAACAGTTTGTGGCCAATCAACACTGGGTGTCTTTGGCAAATGGTGGCTCAGATAAATACTTGGAGTCTGTTGGTAAAACTATGCGAGGAACGGGCTACATCAGAAGGCACACCATACAATTTGCTTTCTCATAAACCATCAGTCTCTGATGACTGACAGGACCGGAACCAATGTCCTACGGGTAGTTTTTGCTAGTGCTGTTGGGGAGGAGTTAAACTAATATGGCAGGGGATGGGAACCTATGTGGGGAGACAAAGGGAAATAAAATGGAGGCAGAAGCTAAAGATAGAAAGGAGAATAGTAAAAGTGGAGGGCAGAGAAATCCATGGCAAAAAACAAAAAGGGCCACATTACAGCAAAATTCTAAAGGGGCAAAGTATGTTAAAAAGACAAGCCTGAAGGCTCTGTGTCTCAATGTGAGGAGTATTCGGAATAAACTGCGCAGATAGCAGTTAACGGATATGATGTAATTGGCATCACGGAGACATGTCTCCAGGGTGACCAAGGCTGGGAACTCAACATCCAGGGGTATTCAACATTTAGGAAGGATAGACAGAGAGGAAAAGGAGGCAGGGTGGCGTTGCTGGTTAAAGAGGAAATTAATGCAATAGTAAGGAGGGACATTAGCTTGGATGATGTAGAATCGGTATGGGTGGATCTGCGGAATACCCAAGGGCAGAAAACGCTAGTAGGAGTTGTGTACAGACCACCAAACAGTAGTAGTGAGATTGGGAACAGTATTAAACAAGAATTAAGTTTGCAATAAAGGTACAGCAGATATCATGGGTGAATTTAATCTACATATTGATTGGGCTAACCAAACTGGTAGCAATGCGGTGGATGAGGATTTTCTGGAGTGTATTAGGGATGGTTTTCTTGACCAATATGTCGAGGAACCAACTAGAAAACTGGCCATCCTAGACTGGGTGATGTGTAATGAGAAAGGACTAATTAGCAATCTTGTTGTGCGAGGTCCCTTGGGGAAGAGTGACCATAATATGGTAGAATTCTTTATTAAGATGGAGAGTGATAGTTAATTCAGAAACTAGGGTCCTGAACTTAAGGAAAGATAACTTCGACGGTATGAGGCATGAATTGGCTAGAGTAGACTGGCAAATGATACTTAAAGGGTTGACGGTGGATAGGCAATGGCAAACATTTAAAAATCACATGGATGAACTTCAACAATTGTACATCCCTGTCTGGAGTAAAAATAAAACGGGGAAGGTTGCTCAACCATGATTAACAAGGGAAATTAAGGATAGTGTTAAATCCAAGGGAGAGGCATATAGATTGGCCAGAAAAAGCAGCAAACCTGAGGACAGAGAAATTTAGAATGCAGCAGAGGAGGACTAAGGGTTTAATTAAGAGGGGGAAACTAGAGTACGAGAAGAAGCTTGCCAGGAACATAAAAACTGACTGCAAAAGCTTCTATAGATATGTGAAGAGAAAAAGATTAGTGATGACAAATTGTAGGTCCCTTGCAGTCGGATTCAGGTGAATTTATAATGGGGAACAAAGAAATGGCAGACCAATTGAACAAATACTTTGGTTCTGTCTTCACGAAGGAAGACACAAATAACCTTCCGGAGATACTAGGGGACTGAGATTCTAGTGAGGAGGAGGAACTGAAGGATATCCTTATTAGGCGGGAAATTGTGTTAGGGAAATTGATGGCATTGAAGGCTGTTAAATCCCGGGGCCTGATAGTCTGCATCCCAGAGTACTTAAGAAAGTGGCCCTAGAAATAGTGGATGCATTGGTGATCATTTTCCAACAGTCTGTCGACTCTGGATCAGTTCCTATGGACTGGAGGGTAGCTAATGTAACACCACTTTTTAAAAAATGAGGGAGAGAGAAAACGGGTAATTATAGACCAGTTAGTCTGACATCAGTAGTGGGGAAAATGTTGGAATCAATCATTAAGGATGAAATAGCAACGCATTTGGAAAGCAGTGACAGGATCGGTCCAAGTCAGCATGGATTTGTGAAAGGGAAATCATGCTTGACGAATCTTCTGGAGTTTTTTTAAGGATGTAACTAGCAGAGTGGACAAGGGAGAACCAGTGGATGTGGTGTATTTGGACTTTCAAAAGGCTTTTGACAAGGTCCCGCACAAGAGATTGTTGTGCAAAATCAAAGCACATGGTATTGGGGGTAATGTACTGTCGTGGATAGAGAACTGGTTGGCAGATAGGAGGCAGCGAGTCGGGATAAGCGGGTCCTTTTCAGAATTGCAGGCAGTGACTAGTGGAGTGCCACAGGGCTCAGTGCTGGGACCCCAGCTTTTTACAATATACATTAATGATTTAGATGAAGGAATTGAGTGTAATATCTCCAAGTTTGCAGATGACACTAAACTGGGTGGAGGTGTGACCTGTGAGGAGGACGCTAAGAGGCTGCAGGGTGACTTGGACAGGTGAGGTGAGTGGGTAAATGCATGGCAGATGCAGTATAATGTGGATAAATGTGAGGTTATCCACTTTGGGGGCAAAAACACAAAGGCAGATTATCTGAATGGTGGCAGATTAGGAAAACGGGAGGTGCAATGAGACCTGGGTGTCATGGTTCATCAGTCATTGAAAGTTGTCATGCAGGTACAGCAGGCGGTGAAGAAGGCAAATGGTATGTTGGCCTTCATAGCTAGAGGATTTGAGTATAGGAGCAGGGAGGTCTTACTGCAGTTGTACAGGGCCTTGGTGAGGCCTCACCTGGAATATTGTGTTCAGTTTTGGTCTCCTAATCTGAGGAAGGACGTTCTTGCTATTGAGGGAGTGCAGCGAAGGTTCACCAGATTGATTCCAGGGATGGCTGGACTGACATATGAGGAGAGACTGGATCAACTGGGCCTTTATACACTGGAGTTTAGAAGGATGAGAGGAGATCTCATAGAAACGTACAAGATTCTGACGGGATTGGACAAGTTAGATGCAGGAAGAATGTTCCCGATGTTGGGGAAGTCCAGAACCAGGGGACACAGTCTTAGGATAAGGGGTAGGCCATTTAGGACTGAGATGAGGAGAAACTTTTTCACTCAGAGTTGTTAACCTGTGGAATTCCCTGCCGCAGAGAGTTGTTGATGCCAGTTCATTGGATATATTCAAGAGGGAGTTAAGATATGGCCCTTACGGCTAAAGGGATCAAGGGATATGGAGAGAACGCGGGAAAGGGGTACTGAGGGAATGATCAGCCATGATCTTATTGAATGGTGGTGCAGGCTCGAAGGGCTGAATGGCCTACTCCTCCTCCTATTTTTCTATGTTTCTATCTTTCACACAGTCAGATGATGACATCGACGCAGAGAGAGCCCTGCAGGCATCCTGAGCAAGGTCCCCTTCAGATTGATGTAGCCTTCGAGGCCGACCAACAACCACTTGGGCCCATGGAGGATCCGAGAAAGCTTAACATAATCAACACTGGACGGCACTCCTTGCAAAACAGAGAAGGCTGGAAACGTCGCACACACACCATGCTCCCATTGGTGAAGTACGCAATTCAGAATCGTAGTGATCGGCAAACGGAGTTAGAGTATGGGCAGCAGAGTTTTGGATGAGCTCAAGTTTAGGGAGGGTGCAAGGCCGACCAGGAGAGCATTGGAATAGTCGCATCTGTAAGTAACAAAGGTACGGCTGAGAGTTTCAGCAACAGGAGTGGAGGCAGGGGCGGAGATGGGCGATGTTATGGGGATGGAAACAGGTTGTCTTGGTGATGGGAGCGAATGAAATGAAAGTAGAAAGAAAGCTGTAAACGCTGCAAATACATCGGTCACTCAGCATCTGAAACAGGTGTCAGCTTCCGATTGCCCCACTGTGCATTTTCATATAAACCGCCTGATACCGTCAGAATAGGCCTGGGGCCCGTGTAGCTGGGATGGAAATGTGAAGGGCAGCCAGAATCACAAAAGATCAAAGACAGCAACTGAATTCGAAAATCTGAATAGTGGCAAATACCATACAATATTCTATGAAGGAATCATACGATTCAAAAGGCTGCAAACCAGAGTGATGATAATTATGATTCCAGTTGAAGTTTTGAAGTCCCCCGGATACAGTGCAGCCTGATTATAATGCACCAATTCCTGTGCACCCAATGCATGAGGTTTACTCAATATTTGTTATAGCCAGACAGATCAGAGCAGCCGTGGGACTGGGAACCAAGGTCTCCATATTCCAGTCCTCCACACACATACTGCAGTGCCCACTATTGCTTCCTGGATCCTGATCTCATACCTGGGTGAGGTCCAGGTTCTGGTAATTTAGACATTTACTTCATCAATCCAACTAAATAGCAACACTCTATTCTAATCTTATCCTCTGCTTCCCTAGCCTTTGACAATTATTTCTAAAAAGACAGGATAACGTACAATGTTTCAAATCATGGGCAGGATCGACCTTGAGGCGTACCACCTGGACTAAACCAAATTTTAAAAGTAATTTTTGTACGTTATCTCTTGGGAGCAACTCCAACTGTTAAATTTCTTGCTTCTTTCTACACCCACTGGAAAAGACTGATTCAATTCCCTTACCTGAGCACTTGAGGTGTTGCGGTGACTCTGTATTTGACCACAGATGAACCGTGCCCACCCATTTTGTCACATAAAATCCTCATTGTCGTTGTAAGATGCGTGACTGCGTCAGACTCTCCGAAATAGTCAGTTGCATTATCTTCCTTTTCTGTCAGAGTACAAGAACAGGCAAAGTTGAGAAAAGACCAATAGAAGTCCATGCCTCTAGCATCCAAAATCTCCAGTCTATTTTTTGCCAATTTAAAATTTCTGCTTTGGCCTAACTTACACGAGTAATATTCAGGGCTCATAAGAACATAAGAAATAGGATTTGTGTCTCCCACCTTTCTTAAATAGGGACATTACATTTGCGGTTTTCCAATCTGTTGGGACCACTCCAAAATCCAGGGAACTCTGGGAGATTACAATCAATGAATCCACTATCTCTGCATTCATCTTTTAAGACCCTGGGATGCAGGCCATCAGGTCCACCTTTAGTCCCATTAGTTTGCCTGGTACTTTTTCTCTAGTGAGTGATTGTTTTAAGTTTCCCTCTCCCAATAGCCCCTCAATTATCAATTATTGGGATGCTTTTAGTGCCTTTTACCGTGAAGACCAATACAAAATATTTGTTCAAAGTCTCTGCCATTTCCGTTTCCCATTATTAATTCCCCAGTCTCACCCTCTAAGGGACCAACATTTACTTTAGCTACTCTCTTCCTTTTTATATACCTGTAGAAGGTCTTACTGTCTGCTTTTATATTTCATGCTAGTTTACTCTCAAACTATCTTCTCTCTATTATTTTTTTAGTTGTCCTTTGCTGGTTTCTAAAAATTTTCCAATCCTCTGGCCTTCCACTATTTCTGCAACATTGTATGCCTTCGCTTTCTTAGTTAGCCACAAATGGTTCATCCTTCTCAGAGTCTCACTGGAATATATCTTTGCTGAGAGTTATGAAATATCTCCTTAAATGTTTACCACTGTTCATCAACTGCCTTACCCTTTAATCTATTTTCCCAGTCCACTTTAGCCAACTCTATCCTCATAAACTTTGTAATTGTCTTTATTAAGTTCAGGACACTAGTTTGAGACGTAGCTTTCTCACCCTCAAACTGAATTTGAAATTCTACCATGCTATGATCACTCTTCCCAAGAGGATCCTTTACTATGAGATCAGTAATTAATCCAGTCTCATTACATATTACCAGATCTAAAACAGTCTACTCCCTGGTTGGTTCAACAACTTATTTTTCTAAGAAACCATCCCGAATGCACTATGAACTCTTCCTCGAGGCTGCCATTGCCAATTTGATTTGTCCAATCAAGAAAAAGATTAAAATCATCCATGACTATTGCCATACCTGTCTTACAAGCCTCCATTATTTCTTGATTTATATCTGTGCTACAGTGTAGCTACTGTTAGGGCCCTGTAAACTATAGCCAGTGACTCCTTTCCCTTATTATTTCTTATCACCACCCAAACTGATTCTACATCTTGATCTTCTGAGCCAATATCATTTCTCACGACTGCAATAATCTTATCCTTTATTAACAGAGCTACCCTACCTCCTTTTCCTTTCTGCCTATCCTTCTGAAATGGCAAATACTCCCGAATATTCAGTTCCCAGCCTTGTTCACCTTGCAACCATGTCTCTGTAGTGTCTATCAGATCGTACCCATTTATTTCTATTTGTGCCGTCAACTCATCTATCTTGTTACGAATGCTGTGTGCATTCAGGAAAAGCTTCTAATTTTGTCTTTTTACCATTTTCCCCTACTCTGACCCCACTTTCTGGTGCGCTCTTATGTTTATACGCTCTGTCCCTTCCTGTCACACTCTGATTATCATTACCCCTATTGCTACCCTGCACTATTGCCTTTTCCTTTCTTTTTGAATTTTTAAATTTACGCTCACCTGATCCCTCCCCCCCACTATTTAGTTTAAAGCCCTATCTACAGCCCTAGTTATTCGATTCACTAGAACACTGGCCCCAGCCTGGTTCAAGTGAAGCCCATCCCGAAGGAACAGCTCCCTCTTCTCCCAGTACTGGTGCCAGTGCCCCATGAATCAAAACCCATTTCTCCCACACCAATCTTTGAGCTACGCGTTCATCTCTCTGATCTTATTTACCCTATGCAAATTTGCTCGTGGCTCAGGTAGTAATCCAGAAATCATTAACTTTGTGATTCTGCTTTTTAATTTAGCCCCTAGCTGTTCATACTCTCTCAGCAGAACCTTTGTCCTACCTACATGGACCACAACAACTGGGTCTTTCCCCTCTCACTCCAAGGTCCTCTCCAGCCCAAAGGAGATGTCCTTAACCCATGCAGGCAACACAGCCTTCGGGACTCTCACTCTCGGCTGCAGAGAATTGTATCTATCCCCCCTAACTATACTGTCTCCTACCACTACAACATTTCTTCTTACTCCCCCAACTTGAATGGTCCCCTGTGGTCAGTTTGCTCATCTTCCCTGCAGTCCCTGCTCTTGGTCCACACATGGAGTAAGAACCTCGTACCCATTGGACAAGAGAAAGGGCAAAGGCTCCTCCATCACTATCACTCCATTCTCTCCATCAGTTAATATTTGATGTATCTGGATGAAAGTCCCCTAAACAACCTTCTTCCCACACTGCAAGCTCAATTTTCTAATGTTTCCTTACAGCTCATTGCCCTTGCATAGAAATGTTTTTCTCCTTCTCTAAACCCACTTCAATGTATGCAAGTCCTTTTCAGAGCATGATGACGAGAACAGGACACAATACTCCACGTGCGATCTCTGTCATGTAACTCACATTAGTGTATATAACTGTATCTTACCATGCTATACATGACTGTAACTGGATATGACCTGCAACAATAAGCATACTGTACCACCAGGGGTGCACTTGCAGGAGACACTCCATACCTGTCCCACTGAGGTATATAAAGAGAGGTCTCAGGCAAGTGCAGCACTGGAGAGCTGGAATTAAAGGTGCAGGTCCTGAGTGACCTTGACTTCAGCATGTGTCTCGTGTAAGTCAGTACATTAGAGTCAGGACTTAACAGTCTCCTCAGCACATCTCTAGACATGTACTGTAGCCATTAAACATTCCACTCAACTACAATATTTAAACAAGAGAAGTCATACGAGTTATACAGGAAGGGAAAGGACTGACCTTGGAACTAAAAAGGGGAGATGAACCTGTTTGAGAAACACTATCCTCGTTACTTAAAAATCAATAAACAACAGTTCATACACACAAATTTCCACCTTTGCTCTCCTGGTATTGGGGCAGAAATTCCGGCCTCCCCAGGGCCGTACTGAGTGTGTACGGACCCGGGAAGGCATCGCAAAAGCCGGTTGTCAGCGCGCAATGCGCATGCACCGAAAACCGGCTTTTCTGATCTGTCAAGCTCTGGCTTGACAGATCCTCCCATATCCCCACAGCCAGGACATTCGCGTGGGCAAGATTGCGGTATTTGCCCATCTCTTGCCCTGCGAATATCCTGAAAACTCTTGTGCCTAGTAAAAGCAGGCGCAGAGCCTACTTTGACCAGCGAAAGGATTTTAAAGCATACGAAAACATAGTAAAATAAAATTTTAAAAACACATTTTAATGTTTAAAAACCCTGCCCACTAAGCTAAGTTTATCTTAAACCATAATTAACATTTTCTTTTTAAATCTGAAAAAAAAAAATATTTTTTCTAAGACATTTATTAACTTTAATTTAAATTCATCTTAAATATGTGATGTATTTTTTCTATTTTTTTTTTGTGAGAGTGTTGGGGGGGGGGGGGGGGGCGACGGTGGATGGTGTTTCTCAATCATAATGAGAACTACTTATTGAGTTCACATTATTATGAATGAGGAAATAATGTACCTGGATTGGCTGCCAATGTCATGTGACTCCAGCTCCAGCATACGGACACACCGACGTGCACGCGCTGCGATGCACAGGGAGGAGGCGACCTCAGGACCGGGATCGCAGCAGGATAAGGTAGGTGCGCACCTTTACCATTTTCTGCTGAGCGCCTGTGGGATGCAGAGGACCGGTATTTCAGGGCCATAAACTCTTGCTGGGCACAGCCACCAGCGATCCCGGTCCCGAGGCCTCCTCTCCCTGCGCATCGCAGCGCATGCACGTCAGGACGCCTGTATGCTTGAGCTGGCGTCACATGGGCAGCCAATCCAGGTACAGTATTTTCTCATTCAGCTGGCACTAAGCCACTCTCCAGTACCTTGCACAAGCGCCCATTCTTCACACAGACTACACAATGAGTATCATACTATCCAACACGAGGGGAGGAGGAAGTGAAAAAGCCCAGCCTGATCCTGCCCTCACAGGACATCCACTTTTGAATAAAGGTCACCAACAGCAATCAGGAACAGGAGCACAGCTCGTCCCTGAGCCAGGGGTGGGGATAAACATAAAAAATAGGTGCAGGAGCAGGCCTTTCAAGCCTGCACCGCCATTGGCTGATCATGCAAATTCAGTACCCCGCCCCTGCCTTCTCTCCATCCCCCCTGATCCCTTTAGCCGCAAGGGCCACATCTAACTCCCTTTTGAATATGTCCAACGAACTGGACTCAACAACTTTCTGTGGCAGAGAATTCCATAGGTTCACAATTCTCTGGGTGAAAATGTTGCTCCTCATCTCGGTCCTATATGGCTTACCCCTTATCTTTAGACTGTGACCCCTGGTTCTGGACTTCCCCAACATCGGGAACATTCTTCCTGCATCTAACCTGCCCAGTCCCGTCAGATTTTACATGTTTCTATGAGATCCCCGCTCATTCTTCTAAATTTCAGTGAGTATAAGCCTAGCCGATACGGTCTTTCCTCATATGTCAGTCCTGCCAACCCGGGAATCAGTCTGGTGAACCTTCGCTGCACTCCCTCAATAGCAACCACGTCCTTTCTCAGATTAGGAGACCAAAACTGCAACCAATACTCAAGGTGTGGTCTCACCAAAGCCCTGTACAACTGGATGCTGGCTGCTCTCCTGCCACACCGCCAAGATGAACTAACTCAGCACCGATAGGGTGTCAAATCTGCAATCTTTCTGATCTGCAATGCTCAGCTACTCACTGCTGTAGAAGACTTTATTTAGCAAGAGCACAGTACCTGGAGCTATAAAACAGGATTTAATTATATTCCAATAAGCAAACACAAGATGATCATTAGCTGCCTCTTCTAACACATAAGGTTTGCTCCTTCCTGATGACTTGGCTGATCACAACAGCCAAAAACAAACTCCACATTCCTGATGTGTATCCATGTTACCACAGCAACTTTTTAAAATTAAATTTTAAAACAAATAATTTATAACAGTTTTTTTTTGGAAGAAGAAGGGACCCCATGCCAAAAACTGACGTTAATTCCTTCAGTTCAAGGAGTGCACTTATAAAAACATAATAGGAGCAGGAATCGGTCTGCTCCGCCATTCAATAAAATCATGGCTGATCTGATAATGGCCTCAGCTCCACATTCCTGCCCGCTCCCCATAACCCTTCGCTCCCTTATCACTCAAAAATCTGTCTATCTCAGCCTTAAATATATTCAATGACCACAGCTCTCTGGGGCAGAGCATTTCATAGATTTAGATGAGAGAAGAAATTTCTCCTCATCTCAGTTTTAAATGGACGGCCCCTTATTCTAAGACTATGTCCCCTAGTTTTAGTTTCCCCTATGAGTGGAAATATCCTCTCTGCATCCACCTTGTTAAATCCCCTCATTATCTTATATATTTCAATAAAATCACCTCTCATTCTTCTGAACTCCAATGTGTATAGGCTCAACCTATCTTCCTAAGTCAACCCCCTCATCTCCGGAATCAACCCAGTGAACCTTCTCTGAATAGCCTCCAATGCAAGTATATCTTTCCTTAAATACGGAGACTAAAGCTGTACGCAGTACTCCAGGTGTGGCCTCACCAATACCCTGTAGAGTTGTAGCAAGATTTCTCTGCTTTTATACTCTATTGCAAGGGGAATAAAGGCCAACATTCCATTTGCCTTCCTGATTACTTGCTGTACCTGCATACTAACTTTTTGTGTTTCATGCACAAGGACCCCCAGGTCTCTGTACTGCAGCACTTTGCAATTTTTCTTCATTTCAATTATAATTTGCTTTTCTATTATTTCTGTCAAAGTGGATAACCTCACATTTTCCCACATTATACTCCATCTGCCAAATTTTTGCCCACTCACTTAGCCTGTCTATATCCCTTTGCAGCTTTTTTGTGTCCTCCTCACAATTTGCTTTTCCACCCATCTTTGTATCTTTGTATCATCAGCAAATTTGGCTACATTACACTCGGTCCCTTCATCCAAGTCATTAATATAGATTGTAAATAGTTGAGCCCCAACAACGATCCCTGCGGCACCCCACTAGTCAGTTTGCCAACCGGAAAATGACCCATTTATCCAGACGATGTTTTCCGTTAGTTAGCCAATCCTCTATCCATGCTAATATATTACCCCCAACCCGGTAAACTTTTATCTTGTGCAGTAACCTTTTATGTGGCACCTTATCGAATGCCTTCTGGAAATCCAAAACACCACATCCACTGGTTCCCCCTTATCCACCCTGCTCGTTACATCCTCAAAGAACTCCAGCAAATTTGTCAAACATGATGATTTCCCTTTCATGAAACCATGCTGACTCTGCTTGATTAAATCATGCTTTTCCAAATGTCCCGCTACTGCTTCCTTAATAATGGAATGCAGCATTTTCCCAACGACAGATGTAAGGCTAACTGGTCTAGTTTCCTGCTTTTTGTCTGCCTCCTTTTTTAAAATAGGGGCATTGCATTTGCAGTTTTCTAATCTGCTGGGACCACCCCAGAATCCAGGGAATTTTGGTAATTACAACCAATGCATCCACTATCTCTGCAGCCACTTCTCTTGTCCACCTTTAGTCCCATTATTTTATCAAGTACTACTTCATTAGTGATAGTGATTGTATCAAGTTCCTCCCTACTTATAGCACCTTGATTATCGGGATGTTTTTAGTGTCTTCTACCGTGAAGACCGATACAAAATATTTGTTCAACGTCTCTGCCATTTCCCTGTTCTCCATTATTAATTCCCCAGTCTCATCCTCCAGGGGACCAACATTTACTTTAGCCACTCTTTTCCATTTTATGTACAAGTAGAAACTCTTACTATCTGTTTTTGCATTCCGTGCTAGTTTACTTTCGTAATCTATCTTCCCCCTCTATCATTTTTTTTTTTTTTAATCTTCTCTGCTGTCTTTTAAAAATTTCCCAATCCTCTAGCCTCCCACTAGTCTTGGCCATATTGTATGCCTTTGTTTTCAATTTGATACCATACCTTATTTCCTTAGTAAGTGAAAGGATGCAAAATTCACAAGAACCCCCACCCACCCCACCCAACGTGTTTGGGCTCATTCGAAAGGAAATTTAATTTGGGACTATCTACCGGAAAGTTTGGAACTCTAAAGTGCTTATGGAAGAAACTATGAACTTTCATCGAATTGTGGACTTTTAAAAGACAAATTCAAGGCTGTGGGCGGGCTTAAAGAACTAACAGGAGACAACTTGATTATTGAGGCTGTCTGGGTGTTGGGACTAACGTAACTTTTCTGGAGAAATGGGTATTCGAGAATCGTTCTTCACAAGAGACATTAACATTACAACAAATAACCCAGAGATAGCCAACCATCAACCTGAATCTGGAAAACCGTTTCAGCATATACATCACAAAGAGGCCCAATCCAGCCTGTATGCGAAAAACTAAGCACAAAAGGACATTGCGATTACCAAGCTAATATTTCCATCAGCAAACATTTTTCGAACATCAACCGACCCAAAACATATTAACTTTTAACGAGCCTGCCAAAATATTACAAAGGAGAGTCAAGCCCGCCAAATTTAAACAAAGAATTCTGAACTGATTTGGCGCCAAGATTAGAACAACTCAAACCGAATAACTGGTCACGTTTTAACAGAGGGTATGCCATATTGCTCGCGCTATACTACGACTATGCCATCAAGACAGGGAGAGAAACCAACGCGACAGTTGTAAACTAACTTCTCCAGCCTCGAAGTCCTGAAGGAAGAAAGACCACCACCATCGCGGCAGCAACCGACCACAGCCAACGTGGTCCCAACGAAAAACCACCGCGATCGACCAAACTCGAAACAAAACTCCAACGGGAAGAAACCGAAGAATCGAAAAGTTTCCACTCTACAATCTAAGGCCTGACTACCAACAGGTGAAAACATTATCTAAAGAGACTTTGAACCTATTTCTAACGAAGAAAACAGGGTACTTACCCCATAGATCCAAAACGCGCCTTACCGCATCAGCGGACTCAACCCAACTGAAGATTGTGCATTAAGAAGTCTTCTCCGACGTTCGGGGTACGGCAAGCAGAACCTACAGAATCCAACAAACCCCAAAATCGCGAACTACCGCAAACTGGCCATAAACGATTGGTAAGCATAGTCCCTGCCTGCCCTAGCGAGAATTAGGTATTGGGAGGTGGGAGGTGTAATTTTTACTGTAACCCCCTTTGAATGTGTAATGTATTGTTCTTTATTAGAGTGATTGTAAGTTTGACATTGACTTTATTAAAGACAAGAAAATACAAAGTTCTTTTGCACCAAACCAGTTGTCCTTTGCACTTTGTCATATCCCCCAAATAAACCCAGAGTCTAGAACCCAAGGGAGTGGGAGCGATTCGAACTGCTCAAGTAGGTCAGAGGTGAACCTGACCCCCGGGACCACCCCCTTACAGTAAGCCACGGATGGTTATCCCTTCTCTTAGTCTTTCCTTCTCATTGGGATATATTTTTGTTGCGAGTTATGAAGTATCTCCTTAAATGTCTGCCACTGCTCATCAACCGTCCCATTCTGTAGTCTATTTTTCCAGTCCACTTTAGCCAACTCTGCCCTCATACCTTTGTAGTCTCTTTTATTTAAGCTTAGGACACTGGTTTGAGAACCAACTTTCTCACCCTCCAACTGAATTTGAAATTCAACCCTATTATAGTCACTCATTCCTAGAGGATCTTTTACTACGAGATAATTTATTAATCCTGCCTCATTACACAGTACTAGATCCAAGATAGCCTGCTCCCTGGTTGGTTCCGCAACATACTGTTCAAGGAAGCTATCCCGGATACATTCTATGAACTACTTCTCAAGGCTACCCCGGCCAATTTGCTTTATCCATTCAATATGAAGGTTAAAATCACCCATGATCAGTTACCTCAGGTTTATTGCTATGAACTTACCTGTGCAGGCTGTTTGAGAGTTTGCGTTCCTCATGATAGTTTCAACAAGTGCAGATCGCAGCTCTTCGACAGGCTGAAACAAAGGAAGCCAGAGTTATTGTATTGTAACGAACAGGACAAGGAGGGTTGTGCATTGACAATGTAACAGGGCAATGTGGATTGGCAACAGTGCAATTGTGCTTGAGCATTTTGCTCTCAGCCTATTCTACAGAACATGCAAGGATAGATTGAGTCGCTACCAATGCACGCACGCATCAGGAAATAGATTTTGATTTGTGCTCGCGAGACTCATCACAAACAAGGACTTTGAAAATCTGCCCCTTAATATTGTCACCAAGTACAAAAACAATGCAATACTTCGTGAAATTATGAGCTGGACAAATGGTGTGCATGCGTGTGTAAATGTTAACGGGCTGCAGTTCTGTCACGCAGCATTTAAAACAAAAAATGCTGGAAACACTCAGCAACAATGTGCCCTGTAATTTTGTTTGGCACCTTTAAGGGGTTACGCAGACCATTCAAAATACAACGCATGCTCAGTTTCTCATCGACAAGCCGGCTGAGAGAGGCCCCTGGAGCGCTGTACGACCACACAGCTTATAGGGGACATTGCTCAGCAGGTCAGGCAGCATCGTGGAGAGAGAAACAGAGTTATTGTTTCAGGCCGATGACCTTTCTGCAGAACTGTTAACTCGGTTTCTCTCTCCACAGCTGCTGCCTGATCTGCTGAATATTTCTAGCATTGAGTTTTTATTTCAGATTTCCAGCATCCGCAGTATGTTGCTTTAGTATTAAACACAGCTTGCAAATTTACAATAAGAATTTCAGTGAAATTCTTGCCTGGCCTTAAACAAAACTCCGCCACACAGAGTGAGAACAGACCAGCAAGACAGAAGATATAGTTAAATGAACATTTCCACTTTTCTCTTCTCTCCTCTCCCCATATCCCCTCCCCTTCCCACCCCATATGCATACACGCATGCATTTCCCAGCAGGGGTTGCTGTAGTCATCAGAAGCAGGAACCCTGGTTTCTTTCTGCACTTTCCATGTGCCTCCCTAGACACCCCTTAACGCAGGGATACTGAGGCCAATTCTAAAGTCCATACCACCATCCCAGCTGAGATTGGCTGCCCTAGTGTCTGGATTAAACACGAGACCTTAAAATCTGTACGGTTCAGTACTACACCATGTCTAGGTTTCATAGCATTAACATACGGCTGACTTTGGTTTATACAGGAGTTCTAGATATAAATATAATCCTGATTTCTGTAGAATGGGGGTGAATGGACCATCAGACGAATGTTCTGTGCATTACAGGAGGAATCAACCTCAACTCGAACTAAATGCAGCCGGTTGATCCAAATAATTAATATGGTGTTTGCTGCTTCAAGTGAACACCTCCCTTCTTCATCCAGCAATCCACCTTTTGTATTAAACTTTCCATTTCACAAAAAAGTGGCATCCAAACTGGCCTGGGCCCAGGCTCAAACTGCACATGAATGGGTCAGTGGTGCTCACCACATATTAACTGAACTTTTGTCACCATTCTTTCAAATGGCCCTTCATATAAACTGAAGAACAGGTATTTCTAAGTGTATAGGTGAAGGACAAATAGTAAACTGTAGAGCTTGGTACTCGGAACTTTATAACTTGGTATCCTTACCTCTGCACCATTGTGAACAGCCTGCTCAAACAGGGCAACGACAGCATCCATTGTGCCAGCTGATTCCAGCAGACGGGCTCGGCAGATCCAGTACTTAGCAAACTTGTTACCCTCCGGAACATTTTGCAGTGCTGCAGACACCTGCTCGGAAGGGAGACCCTGACGGGAGAGAGAGCAAACTGTGAACTTTCCAGTTAGACACAGTGACAGATAGACATGAACAACAATCCAACAGACCCACCACCAGTGGAGAACAAGGAGTAGAATGTCTACCATTCAAAAGGAACATTATCCATCCGAAAAACCATGCTGAGGAGTTCCAGTCAACTTACAGCTGCTGAATACACCAGTGTTTAAACATAGAGAACACTGGGTTTAATCGGTCAAAGGATATTGGGCAAGTTTAAGGGCACCTGCACAGTTGGACGGTTTTGATTTAAGGAGTGAACTAGTTTATAAAAGTAAAGCAAAATTGAGCAACAGTTTCTGCTTCCTGGAGCACCGAGACAACAGCTCAGACACAAATGTTCTGAAGCTATTCGAGCCGCAACATTAGGGGGAATAGCAGACCCTGTACACATTCTGCAGCTACTGCCTGCTGGGAAGGGAATGGCAAAGTAATTGCTCCCCTCACCTGTTGTCATAGCTGACGTACAAGATGTCCCCCTTGCCCCGCAACTTTTAATATGAGATAAATTTCTATTTTAACACATTGTATAACACAGTACACCTCTAGCACTCATCCTGTTACTAGAGAGTGACAATGAGAGCTTTGAGTATGGAATAACACCAATGACTTTCCCTGTGGAACTTCCATACCTTCTCCTGTAACTTCATGCAGTCATCCAACATGTGGTTCACCTGATCGGCCAGGCTGTTCTGTTCTTCCTCCTCAATCGCCTCCCAGAAAGAATGCTCCAAATTCTTTTTAACAGACTTTACTGCGGATTTTAAAGGGGTTGGCATGGGGGGACGTTTGTAGGTTTTCCCTCTGGAAGCCAACCACTCATTAAGCTGCTTCCTAAGGCAAAATAGGAATAGTACATTACAGAAAATAAAGCCAAAACACTGGAAACGTTAAGAAGAAAGCAGCGTGCAGGATGAAGTTGTAGAAGTGTTGTGATAGGTTGTAGCTTTATTAAATACAAGTACAAGCTGCAACTAAAACACAACTAGCTGTCTCGAGGAAAGCAAATATCCCACCACCCCAGTACAAAGTAGACCTGTGCATCAAGATCCAAACAGTTTGGGCTGTATTCATTTTAAATATCAATGTCAGAATAAAAACAAAATGCTGGACTTTCTGTGGTGCAGGCAGTTAGAAATTGGCAGAATCTTAAAAATATTTCATTATCGCAGCTACACTTCCTCCCCCTTTCCAAAGATGTGAATCTGGTCATTTGCATCACCTCTACGAGATCTGAAACAGTAAATTCAGAAGGACAAAGAGGACAGTTGGTGAGACAGGCCATTGAATTTATGCATGTATTTTATAAACTACCTCCAGAAACCTCTAAGCATAGCAGGTATATATCAGTTTCTATTATATTGCCTTGCAGTATTTACTTAAAGTTTTGCATATTATACATCACCTTCACAACTGGAGCCAATTCTGGGATAAACACTTTGTCTGTGCCAAGGCTCAACTTGTCTGGTCACAGAAACTTAACAGAGCAGCAGCAGGGCTCAACACCCACTTGAACAAACCTCGACTTGCTTGAACATTTTCAATGCCAAAGTACCCAGTGCATCTAGTCTTCGAGAATTTAACCAGGTACAGAACTTCAAGACAACTCCATCTGCAAGAGTGACCTGGGCTATAAACAAAGAGATCAGCCCAGGCCACTCGCATGCATCTCCTACAAGAGCAATGCAGATTCAGACCTGGGGCAGCTTCTTCGGACAAGGGAAGAACAGCACAGAAGCGACTCGTGATTTAAAAAAATGCCGATACAGTACTCAAAACAATGCTTTTTTTTTACAAAGTTATAAATTATTTTCAACCTTAAAACAATGTACAGTATTGATGAGATTAAAAAACACACAACTAAACAGTTAATTTGAAATAGAAGTGGTGCATTTGTTTCCTTCTAAATGTGGATATTTTAGTGTTATCAAACTTTAGAGCGATGTTACTAACAGAAAAGTGGAACATTTTCACCCATTTTGGCCCTATGTTAATAGCAAGCACCCTCCGATTACATCGAGAGAGTTAGGTACAGGGTGAAACCCTATATACTTTGCCTCATCTATGAACTGAACACCAATCTCAGAATAACACCACAAAGCACGGTGCCATCATCACCATGCCCGCATTATATACAAGTGTGCACTGAATTGCGGTATAAACCCAAATCCTGCAGGAACTTGTTTGACTGTCCAGTCTGACATTCATAAAAGGAATAAAGATTCAGAGGACAAGAGTTGCATTTATCAGTGGACAAACCCACCCCAGGAGTTTCAGACAACGAGATATTCCTCTGTCCCACAGTCCAAGTGATTGAGAACATCTTTCAAACTGTGTAACAGACACACCAATTATTAAATGGAGGATACAAATTTAAGCACAGATATTCTCCTGCATTTTAGGTGGACAGAAAGCTCCTTTCACACAAGCAGATTCTTTGAAATAAAACATTCTAATACAAAAAACAAATCTGTCATTAGAAAAATGCTGGAGTCCATTATTAAGCAGTAGCAGGACATTTGGAAAAGCATGATTCAATCAAGCAGAGTCAGCATGGTTTTATGAAAGGGAAATCATATTTGACAAATTTGCTAGAGTTCTTTGAGGATGTAATGAGCAGGGTGGATAAGGGGGAACCAGTGGATGTGGTGTATTTGGATTTCCAGAAGACATTCGATAAGGTGCCACATAAAAGGTTACTGCACAAGATAAAAGCTCACGGGGTTGGGGTAATATATTAGCATGGAGAGAGGATTGGCTAACTAACAGAAAACAGAGAGTCGGGATAAATGGGTAATTTCCGGTTGGCAAACAATGACTAGTGGGCTGTAGGGATCGGTGCTAGGTCCTCAACTATTTATAATAGTTACATTAGTTGGATGAAGGGAAAATGTAATGTTGCCAAGTTTGCTGATGATACAAATATGGGTGGGAAAGCAAATTGTGAGGGGTCACAAAAAATCTGCCAAGGGATATAGACAAGTTAAGTGAGTGGGCAAAAATTTGGCAGATGGAGTATAATGTGTGAAAATGTGAGGTTATCCACTTTGGCAGAAAAAAAAAATTGAAAAGCAAATTATAATTTAAATGGAGAAAAATTGCAAAGTGCTGCAGTACAGATGGACCTGGGGAGTCGTTGTGCATGAAACACAAAAAGTTAGTATGCAGGTACAGCAAGTAATCAGGAAGGCAAATGGAATGTTAGCCTTTATTGCAAGGGGGATAGAGTATAAAAGCAAATAAGTCCTGCTACAACTGTTCAGGGTATTGGTGAGGCCACACCTGGAGTAGTGTGTAGCGTTTTGGTCTCCATATTTAAGGAAGGATATACTTGCATTGGAGACTGTTCAGAGAAGGTTCACTAGGTTGATTCCAGAGATGAGGGGGTTGACTTATGAGGATAGGTTGAGCCTATACACATTGGAGTTCAGAAGAATGAGTGGTGATCTTCTTGAAATTTATGATAATGAGTAGGCGCGACAAGGTGGATGCAGAGAGGATATTTCCATTCATAGGGGAAATTAAAACTAGGGGACAGTCTTAGAATAAGGGGACGCCCATTTAATACTGAAATGAGGAGGAATTTCTTCTCTCAGAGGGTTGTAAATCTATGGAATTTTCTGCCCCAGAGAGCTGTGGAGGCTGGGTCATTGAATATATTTAAGACGGAGATACAGATTTTTGAGCGATAAGGGAGTAAAGGGTTATGGGGAGCAGGCAGGGAAGTGGAGCAGAGTCCACAATCAGACAGCCATGATCTCACTGAATGGCGGAGCAGGCTCAAGGGGACAAATGGCCTACTCCTGTTCCCATTTCTTATGTCCAAGTTAAAACAGTCAAACTATTCTAATGCAGTTAAAAACTAAATTCGGTTACCTCCTTTCATCTTTTCCCTTCAATGTCTTGGTCACAGAGCTGTGATCTCCCAGATGTTGAGCATTGCTCTTTGCTGATGCAGTAGATTTGCTTCCACTCTGTATTATTCTTTTACTTTCCTTGATCTTTCTTGCAGAAGATCCCAAAGCTGGATGCATTCTTTGAGCAGATCTTGTAAAAGGTTTCCATATTGACATTGGCCTACTTCCAGTGGAAGTAGTTCCATTTTGGATGCTAGCACTCTGCGGATGTAGCCCAGCACCAGGGTTGCTTTTGGCACTTGCCAGCTGTTTTGTTGACTTGCTCAGTCTCCTGTAGCCATAGTTCTTAACCGACTCTGTTTTTGTGGACTGTTTTGGAACCATCACTCTGCCTGCAGTGTTAGCTGCACCCGGGGCTTCCCAGACCGTGCCTGCAGCGTTAGCTGCACCAGGGGCTGCCCTGACCGTGCCTGCAGCTTTAGCTGCACCCGGGGCTGCCCTGACCGTGCCTGCAGCTTTAGCTGCACCAGGGGCTGCCCTGACCGTGCCTGCAGCTTTAGCTGCACCCGGGGCTGCCCTGACCGTGCCTGCAGCTTTAGCTGCACCCGGGGCTGCCCTGACCGTGCCTGCAGCTTTAGCTGCACCCGGGGCTGCCCTGACCGTGCCTGCAGCTTTAGCTGCACCAGGGGCTGCCCTGACCGTGCCTGCAGCTTTAGCTGCACCAGGGGCTGCCCTGAACGTGCCTGCAGCTTTAGCTGCACCAGGGGCTGCCCTGAACGTGCCTGCAGCTTTAGCTGCACCAGGGGCTGCCCTGAACGTGCCTGCAGCTTTAGCTGCACCAGGGGCTGCCCTGAACGTGCCTGCAGCTTTAGCTGCACCAGGGGCTGCCCTGAACGTGCCTGCAGCTTTAGCTGCACCAGGGGCTGCCCTGAACGCGCCTGCAGCTTTAGCTGCACCAGGGGCTGCTGTGGCTGTTCTGTGTATACCAATAGCCCATATCCGATTATCTGAGCCAGTGTCCTTTGATGTGCCAACTTGTGTTATAGTTGCCTGTTCTGTAAAGGGTTTAATTAAAGCTGTACTGACAGAGTGTCCAGCATTTGGAGCTGTGCCCACCATGCGCTGGTTCTCCTTTTCTTGATCACCTAATCTATGGAGATTATTAGCATATGCTGATGTTGCAGGTTTTATATCCCCTTCATATTGTCCAAATTGAGCTGTCTGACCAGTAATGGATTCATTTTCTGTTGTATTTGACTCCACTGGGAATAAAGCTTTGATCCGAATGTCAGCAACCCTTGTTTGGGGAAATGTGGGAACAGTTTTAGCGAGAGTTTTCTTAGTTTCTGTGGTTTTTGTGTTGGGTTGAGCTCGGGACCGAGCAGCCACTGATTTGACATGGTTAGTTGGTGCTGGTTTCTTTGTGTCCTTGAGTCTAGGTGCTTTTGTAGGACCACCACCTTTAAGCTCTCCTCCCTGAAACAAACAAAACATTAGAAAAAGCTTGTGCAGTATTGAAAGTTGAGTTAGTGAATAAATCAAAGGAGTTTTCATTGTCCAAACCCTTGTACAGAGCGATCAATAACTGGAGGTGGTTAACCCTAAATACAAACACATTACCAAGAATAGGAAATAGGAAAATACACTTCAATCTTTTGTCCTCTCTCTATCACCCCCCCCAAATCTTCTTTCCTTTCCAAGGACCTTGAACACATCACCACCTCTCACCTGTGCCCATAACTTTGTTTCAATCCCGCTCCAGAGTCTTCAGCCCCTTTCCCTTCCTCCGCACCATCACTTTCAGAATCTCCAAAGAGCTATCTTTGGAGCCTCTTCCTCATCACCTGTATGCAGTGCCTTCAGTGACATCACCGCAAATACGGGGCCAGCTGTCACATGTACACCAACAGCATCCAGCTCGACTTTGACCCCACGACTAGCTCTGCTACAGACTGCTTGTCTGACATCCAGTCTTACATGCATGTGACCATTTTCACCGGCCCATCATCAGGAAGACAGAAGCCATTTTCTTCGACCCGCAGAAAGAACTCTCTTCACTTGCCAGACGCCTTTGTATTCTTAGCTACTGTCTATGGTTCAACCAGACAGGTCACAACTTCTGCATCCTTTTTGACCTCAACCCTGTATCCACCCCTCAGAATCCCTCAAATGCCTGTGTCACCTTCAGTCTCCACTACTCCAAATCCTCGGTTTGCTAGCCTCTCTTGTTGCAGTCTCAATAAAGGCCTAACTTCTGTAAAAATTCAACAGTATGCACGAAGTCCCGCAGTAAGCCCAGCTCGCTCAACACAATGCGCTCACTAAGCCACAGTAAGCACAGCTCCCCCCTCACCGAACTACAGTAATCCCAGCTCCCCCTCACTGAACTACAGTAATCCCAGCTCACCCTCACTGAACTACAGTAATCCCAGCTCACCCTCACTGAACTACAGTAATTCCAGCTCCCCCCTCATTGAACTACAGTAATCCCAGCTCCCCCTCATTGAACTACAGTAATCCCAGCTCATCCTCTCACTGAACGACAGTAAGCCCAGCTCACCCCCTCATTAAACCAAAGTAAGCTTAGCTTACCCCACCCCCTCGAAACGACAGCAAGGCCAGCTCACCCATCATTCTACCCTATCTAAACTACGTTGCTTCTCAACCAGGAGCTTCAAATCCCTCTATAACCAAGCCACACCTGATCTCGGAAACCTCCTCCATAAGAAATAGGAGGAGGAGTAGGCTCCTCGAGCCTGCTTCACCATTTAATAAGATCATTGCTGATCTGATCGTGGACTCAGTTCCACTTCCCTGCCCGCTCCCCATAACCCTTATCGCTCAAAAATCTGTCTATCTCCGCCTTAAATATATTCAATGACCCAGCCTCCATAGCTCTCTGGGGCAGAGAATTCCACAGATTTACAACCCTCCGAAGAAATTCCTCCTCATCTCAGTTTTAAATGGGCGGCCCCTTATTCTGAGACTATGTCCCCTAAGTTTTATAATCCTCTATGAGTGGAAATATCCTCTCTGCATCCACTCTGTCAAGCCCACTCATTATCTTATATGTTTCAATAAAATCACATCTCATTCTTCTGAACTCCAATGAGTATAGGCCCAACCTACTCAACCTATCTTCATAATTCAACCCCCTCATCCCCGGAATCAACCGAGTGAACCTTCTCTTAACAGCCTCCAATGCATATATATCTCCTTCCTTAAATACGGAGACCAAAACTGTACACAGTACTCCAGGTGTGGCCTTACCAATACCCTGTACAGTTGCAGCAGGACTTCTCTGCTTTTATAGAAACATAGAAAATAGGTGCAGGAGTAGGCCATTCGGCCTGTCGAGCCTGCACCGCCATTCAACAAGATCATGGCTGATCACCCACCCCAGAACCCCCCCAGCTGCAAGGACCACATCCAACTCCCTCCCGAACACATCCAATGAACTGGCATAACAACTCTCCGTGGCAGGGAACCCCACAGGCCAACAACACCCCGAGTGAAGAGGTCTCTCCCAATCCCAGCCCCAAACAGCCCACCCCCCCCCCCCCCCTTGGCTCCGGACCCACCCAACACCGGGAACACTCCCCCCCCCCGCACCCAACCCGCCCCGTCCCGTCAGAATCCTTCAAATGTCGAACATACCCAGATGTTGAGCCCCCAGCCCCCCCGGAGCCACGCCCCCGCGACGCCAACCGCATCACATCCACCAACCGCCATCTGCGCAGTCAACCCTTCCACCCCACTCTGAACACTCCCCGCACCGAGGCACAGAGTCCCCAGGCCCGCCCCTCCAACACACTTCGCCCCCCCCCCCCCCAGACCTCCGCTGCAATGTGGCCCCTCCTGTCCCCCGCCCTGGGTTTCTCCGCCCCCCCACCTCCATCACTCTCCCCTCCATCCCCCGCCTCCCCTCAACTTCCCTCTGCCTCCCCGCAGAGGCTCCCATCTTGGGGGCGGTAACCTTCTGGGGCAGGGAATTTTAGCCCCCAGCGTGGAAGTCCTGCTCCCACCGCAGAATTGGCCTTACCACCCCTCAATGGAAGCGGAGTGCAATTTCCCACACTCCACTTCCTTTGGGTGCAGCTACCGGGGCACGGCTGGATGCTCCTGTGACAGTGGGAACTGGTGCTCTCCACTCTCTGTCCTGTGACAGTGGGAACTGGTGCTCTCCACTCTCTGTCCTGTGACAGTGGGAACTGGTGCTCTCCACTCTCTGTCCTGTGACAGTGGGAACTGGTGCTCTCCACTCTCTGTCCTGTGACAGTGGGAACTGGTGCTCTCCACTCTCTGTCCTGTGACAGTGGGAACTGGTGCTCTCCACTCTCTGTCCTGTGACAGTGGGAACTGGTGCTCTCCACTCTCTGTCCTGTGACAGTGGGAACTGGTGCTCTCCACTCTCTGTCCTGTGACAGTGGGAACTGGTGCTCTCCACTCTCCCGTCCTGTGACAGTTGGAACTGGTGCTCTCCACTCTCCCGTCCTGTGACACTGGGAACTGGTGCTCTCCACTCTCCCGTCCTGTGACAGTTGGAACTGTCTATACTCTATCTCCCTTGCAATAAAGACCAACATTCCATTTGCCTTCCTGATTACTTGCTGTACCTTCATACTAACTTTTTGTGTTTCATGCACAAAGACCCCCAGGTCCCTCTGTACTGCAGCATTTTGCAATTTTTCTCCATTTAAATTATAATTTGCTTTTCTATTTTTTCTGCCAAAGTGGATAACCTCACTATTTCCCACATTATACTCATCTGCCAAATTTTTGCCCACTCACTTAGCCTGTCTATATCTTTTTGCAGATTTCTTGTGTCCTCCTCACAACTTGCTCTCCCACTAATCTTTATATCAGCAAATTTAGCTACATTACACTCAGTCGCTTCATCCAAATCATTAATATAGATTGTAAATAGTTGAGGCCCCAGCATCGATCCCTGCGGCACCCCACTAGTTACCCATTTATCTCGACTCTCTGTTTTCTGTTAGTTAGGCAATCCTCTATCCATGCTAATATATTACCCCCAACCCAGTGAACTTTTATCTTGTGCATTAACCTTACGTGGCACCATATCAAATGCCTTCTGGAAATCCAAATACACCACATCCACTGGTTCCCCCTTATCCACCCTGCTCATTACATCCTCAAAGGACTCCAGCAAATTTTTCAAACATGATTTCCCTTTCATAAAACCATGCTGACTCTGCTTGATTGAATTATGCTTTTCAAAATGTTCCGATACTGATTCATTAATAATGGACTCCTGGATTTTTCCAATAACAGATGTTAGGCTAACTGATCTATAGTTTCCTGCTTTCTGCCTGCCTCTTTTTAAAAATAGGGGAGTTACATTTGCAGTTTTCCAATCCGCTGGAACCTCGCCAGAATCCAGGGAATTTTGGTAGATTACAACCAATGCATCCACTATCTATGCAGCTACTTCTTTAAGACCCTAGAATGCAAGCCATCAGGTCCAGGGGACTTGTCTGCCTTTAGTTCCATTATTTTACTGAATACTACTTCTTTAGTGATAGTGATTGTATTAAGTTCTTCCGTCCATAGAGTCCCTTGATTATCCACTATTAGGATGCTTTTAGTGTCTTCCACCGTGAAGACCGATACAAAATATTTGTTCAAAGTCTCTGCCATTTCCCAATTCCCCATTATTAATTCCCAAGTCTCATCATCATAGGCAGTTCCTCGAAATCGAGGATAACTTGCTTCCACTCAAAGAGTTGTCAGGTGACTGTACAGTCCAATACAGGAATTACAGTCTCTGTCACAGGTGGGACAGACAGTGGTTGAAGGAAAGGGTAGGTGGGGAGTCTGGTTTGCCGCATGTTCCTTCCACTGTCTGCGCTGGATTTCTGCTTGCTCTTGACGACAAGACTCGAGGTGCTCAGCGCCCTCCCAGATGCTCTTCCTCCACTTCGGGTGGTCTTGGACCAGGGATTCCCAGGTACCGGTGGGGATTTTGCACTTTATCAAGGAGGTTTTGAGGGTGTCCTTGAAACGTTTCCTCTGCCCACCTGGAGATCGCTTGCCGTGTTGGCGTTCCGAGTAGAACGCTTGCTTTGGGAGTCTCGTGTCGGGCATATGGACGATGTGGCCCGCCCAATGGAGCTGGTCAAATATGGTCAGTGCTTTGATGCTGGGGAAGTTGGCCTGAGCGAGAACACCAGGTCTCATCCTGTAAAGGACCAACATTAACTTTAAGCACTCTTCCTTTTTATGTACCTCTAGAAACTCTTACTACAGGTTCGATCTCCAAAATCCAGAGTTCCGGAATCCAGAATGTGTCGGGATCTGGACACCGGGCCGATCCGTGGCGGGATAGTTTGGAAAATGTTCTGAAATCCGGACACCCCCGCTTCAGCGAACTGACTTCGTCCACCCAGACCTCGTCCCGGCCCCCTCCCTCCCCTTTACCTCAGCTGCCCGACCCCACCTACCTCGGGCCAGACAAGGAACTCCTCCACGGCAGGGCCCTGCCCGATCAGCTCCTCCTCCTCAACGGGGCCCCGCCCGATCAGTTCCTCCTCCTCGGCAGGGCCCCGCCCGGTCAGCTCCTCCTCCTCGGCAGGGCCCCGTCCGGTCAGCTCCTCCTCGGCAGGGCCCCGCCCGGTCAGCTCCTCCTCCTCGGCAGGGCCCCGCCCGATCAGTTCCTCCTCCTCGGCAGGGCCCCGCCCGGTCAGCTCCTCCTCCTCGGCAGGGCCCCGCCCGGTCAGCTCCTCCTCGGCAGGGCCCCGCCCGGTCAGCTCCTCCTCCTCGGCAGGGCCCCGCCTGGTCAGTTCCTCCTCCTCGGCAGGGCCCCGCCCGGTCAGCTCCTCCTCCTCGGCAGGGCCCCGCCCGGTCAGCTCCTCCTCGGCAGGGCCCCGCCCGATCAGCTCCTCCTCCTCGGCAGGGCCCCGCCCGGTCAGCTCCTCCTCCTCGGCAGGGCCCCGCCTGGTCAGTTCCTCCTCCTCGGCAGGGCCCCGCCCGGTCAGCTCCTCCTCCTCGGCAGGGCCCCGCCCGGTCAGCTCCTCCTCGGCAGGGCCCCGCCCGATCAGCTCCTCCTCCTCGGCAGGGCCCCGCCCGGTCAGTTCCTCCTCCTCGGCAGGGCCCCGCCCGGTCAGCTCCTCCTCCTCAACGGAGCCTCGCCCGGTCAGTTCCTCCTCCTCGGCAGGGCCCTGCCCGATCAGTTCCTCCTCCTCGGCAGGGCCCCGCCTGGTCAGCTCCTCCTCCTCGGCAGGGCCCCGCCTGGTCAGCTCCTCCTCCTCGGCAGGGCCCCGCCCGGTCAGCTCCTCCTCCTCCTCGGCAGGGCCCTGCCCGGTCAGTTCCTCCTCCTCGGCAGGGCCCTGCCCGATCAGTTCCTCCTCCTCGGCAGGGCCCCGCCTGGTCAGCTCCTCCTCCTTGGCAGGGCCCCGCCCGGTCAGCTCCTCCTCCTCGGCAGGGCCCCGCCCGGTCAGCTCCTCCTCCTCGGCAGGGCCCCGCCCGGTCAGCTCCCTGCCCGGTCAGCTCCTCCTCCTCGGCAGGGCCCCGCCCGATCAGCTCCTCCTCCTCGGCAGGGCCCCGCCCGATCAGCTCCTCCTCCTCGGCAGGGCCCCTCCCAAACACTTCCTCGGTGGCTTGGCCCCGCCCGACGTCCCGAACAGCTCCTCGGCGAGCACCCGCACCCCGCCCCACCTTCTGAAATCTGGAAATACCTGAACCTGGGCTCGGGTGTTTCCGAATTCGTGACATCAGAAATATGTTCCGAAGTCTGGAAAAACACAAAAGCCGGCTTGGCCATGGTCCTGAGGTTGTCAGATTCGGGAGGTCGAAACTGTATCTGTTTTTATATTTCGTGCTAGTTTCCTATATCTTGTCCCAAAAACTTCATTACTCTGGCATTGGCCGCCTGTGTATTTTCCCACTGACTCCCTCCCTTTAGGTCTTACTCTCCAAAATTCTCTACTTTTATCTGCCATTAAACAATCCCTTTTCAAACTTTCAATCACCTCTCCCTTCCAGGCGCAATATTAGTTTTTCTCACACATCTTTTAAAATATATATATTTTGGTTAAAATCAAAGCACCAGAGAGAAGAGCATTAGCCATTTAACAGCTAGATTTAAATCAGCCCCCAGGGATTTAATGCAATGGCAACATCAGGAAACATCAACGCATCTAGAGCGCAAGGAAGCAGCTCTATAGCTGTCTGAAGGCTGAGGTCCAACATAAAACTCGCAACCTAAAGAACAGATGGTGGGTGGAAAAAGCTCAGAAGATTCAGCAACTAGCCGACAACCATGACGTGCGTGGATTCTTTAGCGCAGTCAAGATCACCTACGGCCTAAGCCTTGACCCAAGGTCCTACCCTACCGAGGGCCAAGAATGGAGGTGTACTCATCAAGGACAGAGAGGCAGTCAGTGCCCGTTTTGAGGACCTCCTTAACGGAGACTGTATCTTCGACGCGAGTGTCGTCGACTTCATCCCGCAGCATGTTACCTGCCAGTACCTCAGCACCATCTCATCCCGGCACGAGGTTGAAAAGGCCATCTGACAACTGAAGAACAACAAAGGCCTCAGGAGCAGATGGAATCCTCGCCAAAGCACTAAAGCATGGCGGGGAAGCACTATTGCCGCAAATCCATGAACTAATTTCTCTTATTTGGAAGGAGAGAGCATGCCGGGGATCTCAGACGTTGTAATCGTGACCATCTTCAAGAAAGGTGACAAATCAGATTGCGATAATTACAGAGCAGTTTCCCTGCTGACTGCCACAGGGAACGTCATCGCAAGAATCCTCCTCATCGCCTTCTCCCAGAGGCTGAAGAGCTCCTCCCAGAGTCACAATGCGGATTCCGCCCACTAAGGGGCACAATGGACATGATCTTCACCACACGGCAAATTCAAGAAAAATGTAGGGAACAGCACCAGCCTCTGCACATGGCCTTCTTTGACCTCACAAAGGCCCCCGAACACACTCAACCGGGAGGGATTACGGAGTGTCCTCGTCAAATCCGGCTGCCCTCAAAAGTTCGCCACGATCCTCCGCCTGCTCCACGATGACATGCAAGCCGTGATCCTGACCAACGGATCCACCACAGACCCAATTCACGTGTGGACCGGGGTCAAGCAAAGCTGTGTCATCACACCAACGCTCCTCTCCATCTTCCTTGCTGCAATGCTCTATCTCACTCTCAATAAGCTCCCCGCTGAAGTGGAGCTAATCTACAGAACAAACGGGAAACTGTTCAACCTCCGTCGCCTCCAGTCCAGATCCACGGTCGTCCCCATCCTCTGTCAATGAATTACAGTATGCAGACGACACTTGCATTTGCGCACACTCGGAGGTTCTAGTCAAGATCACAAATGACATCCTAATTTACTGCAACAAAGACAGTCTATCCCTTCTCGTCCTTTTGGACTGGTCTGCAGCCTTTGACACAGTTGAACACAAAATTCTGTTCCATCGGCTCTCCACCGTCATCCAGCTGGATGGGACTACACTCGCCTGGTTTCATGCATTTCTTTCCAGCCATAACCATAGAATCACCTGCAATGGCTTCTCTTCCCTATCCACACTTGGCCCCCTCTTGTTTCTCATCAACATGACATCATCCAGCAGCAGAACACAAGTTTTCACACATACGCTGATGATACCCAGCTCTACCTTTCCTGCACCATCTCTATACTATCAGACTGCTTGTCCGACATCCAGCACTGGATGAATAGACATTTCCTCCAATTAAATAATTGGGAAGACCAAAGCCATTGTCTTCGGTTCACGCCACAAACTCCATTCCCTTCCCACTGATTCAATCTCTCTCCCTGGCAACTGTCTAAGGCTGACCAAGTCAGTTTGCAACTTTGGGGTCATACTTGATCACTAATTGAGCTTCCTACCTCATACCTTTTCTATCACTAAGACTGCTCATTTCCACCTTTGTAAGATTAGCCTTACTGCAATGCATTTGCTGCCAAAACCCTCATCCATGCCTTTATCACCTCTAGAATTGACTATTCCAATTGTTCTCCCCTCCATAAATTTCAGCTCATCCAAAGCTCTGCTGCCCGTGTGCTAACTCGCACCAAGTTCTCTTCACCCATCTCCCCTGTGTTTGCTGACCTACATTGGTTCCCAGTTAAGCAATAACTCAATTTTAACATTTTCATCCTTGTTTTCAAAACCCTCCATTGCTCCGTCCCTCCTTATCGCTCTTGTCTCCTCCAGCCCTATAATTCCCCTAGAGCACTATGCTCCGCCTATTCTGGCCTTTTGAACATGCCCGATTTTAATTGCTCTAACATTGGCGGTCATGCCTTCAACTGCCTAGGCCATAAGATCTGGAAATCCCACCCTAAATCTAAGTATCTCTACTTCTCTTTCCACCTTAAAACCTACCTCTTTGACCAAGCTTTAGGTCATCTGCCCCAACATCTCCTTAAACGGCTTGGTGTCAAATTTCTTTTTGATAACAAATTTCTCAGGAAGTTTTATTACATTAAAGGCACTATATAAATTTAAGTAGTTGTTGTGATAATTTGACAAAGGATCATATTCTGAAGATGTTCCTGCTTACCAAGCCAACTTTGAATGGAGCAGTCGGTGGCTGGATTTCCCGATTAGTCTTGTCCCCTAAATAGTACCTGAAAAAATACAATATTTCTCTGTGCAAAATGGCTCCAAAACAAAGAACACAAGACTTAGAAACGATTTACTCAACTCCCGACACACACACACAAATTCAGAAACATCAATCTTATCGCACACTATCAAATGTCATTCTACATTACAGATTGTGCTCAAAGCAACAAAGCTGTTAAAGGGTGTTTATAGTACGTCAACAAGTGGGAGCTTTAAGCAATGCATAGTAATGGCAGATCTGAGGTACTGGCTGATCAAGGGCTGTGTGGCTCTTTGTTGGCCGGCGCGGACACAATGGGCCGAAATGGCCTACTCCCACGCTGTAGATTTCTGTGTTTCTATCCCTATACAGAAAACTCTGCTCTACAAAAACAAATATGTCATGGGCTGGTTTAACAATATTCAACCAGGGAGCCTTAAAACACTTAGAATTAAAAGACATGTAGTATTAGAGTCAGAGTTTAAGTGCAAGGAGGATTTCTGTACTGCTGTATGTTGCAGTGTATTTTATAACTAATAAGCCCCAAATGTAATGGGGATACGAAGAGGAAATAAAATAAAAGGAACCAGTTAACAAAAAGAGCAACTGACTGGAAACATTTCTTGTCAATGCAATTATTTTTTTCTCATGCCACCAAGTGGAGAAAGAGAGGTTCGATTCCTCAATTTCATCACAGAAAATAAGGTTTATATAGCTCAGCTAGAATCTGTCCAGGTAGACTCGTTGGGCTCAAGTTTCGGACCCTTGCTGGAACGGCATGCATCGGAGAGGTCCGCCTAATTTGTAGAACAGAAATTGCGCCGATTACTTAACTCGCGATTCTCCGATATATTTCGGGTCATTTCCAGGTCGGCGCGACGCAGCAGGAGCCAGGGCAAGACCTTGTGAGGAAGAACTGCCGGAAGGGGGGGGGGGGGGGTGCGGGGTTAGGGTCCAGCGTCATTTTTAGTGCCGGCAGCATTGCGCGTTGGAGCAGAAACATTGGCAATCGGCCATCTTTAAAGTTACATGCAAAAGAGAGATTTTTTGGTTTTGGGGAGCTGTGCAAAGGCTTCTGACTGACTTTTTGTGCCTGAAGGAGTGCTTTTAGCAGTACTGTGGAAGAAATCACCTGCTGGAATTAGTGAGTGCTGTTTGTTGCTGCTAAACTTCTAGAACAAGTGCTGCATAGGTGCTTGCAAAATAAGGACCGTGTGTGTTGAAAAGTCAGGGTGTCAATTCAATACAGTAGTGGAACAAAGTCCACCAAGAACGAAGAATTTTTTGCATGAGGAAGTGGAGACATTAGTTAATGTCATTGAGCAGAGATGGCAGAAGCTAGATACCAGTAACAGAGGTCGCACAAAAGTGCCACCCAAAGAAATGAAGAAACGCTGGAACCAAGTTGCAGGAGTACTGCGCAGTGGTTCATACCTGGAGATCTGGAAGCCAGTGTAAAAAGAAATGGCACAACCTTGGTCAAGTAGTTAGTGTAAGTAATATTTTCATTTTTCAATGGAATCTAAACTGTAAATGTGACCATCTGCATATGTCCCACCCTGCAGAAAGACGCAGAAAGTTATAATTTAATCTTTGCAGAAGAAACTGGCCCACAACAAAAGGGAAAGAACTCGAACAGGAGGAAGCGTGCCAAATCTGCATCCACTGACACCCTTGGAACAGAGGGTCGTTGCTTTGATGAGTCGTACATGGAGAAAAGCAATCAGTACTGCACAAGCTGGGCCCGCACGCGAGGGAGAGGGCAAGTCCTGAAAATGCACGGTGGCCCTTCAAATCAACCTGCTGCCTGGCCTGCTATGTGAGAAGGTACTCATGCCACCCATCCTGCCCACTACTGTGCTGCTAACCATTTGACTGTTCTGATAAATTTTGCAGATGATACCAATCTTGAAGATCCTGAACATAAAGAAGAACTAGATGCGGACGATCCAGACCAAGGGTGGCTGCAGGCCTTGACTGAAATGTCTTCAGGGGAGACCTTAGAACTTAATATTTATGACCCCACATCATTGGACATCAGTGTTTCAAACCCTTGCATAGGTTCTGGTTCCACAGTCTATGGTTTCACAGATTCCGACGTTGCGGGTCCCAGTGGTGCTGGTGGTGTAATACAGCAGTTTACACCCAACTGCCCCACCATCCCAGCCCGCGGCTCCCACTGGAGTGGTGCTGCGAGGCAGACCCAGGCCGAGGAGGAGAATTGAAACACGCTCTCCTGAGATGCAACGTGCAACAGATGTGGTTCAGGTTGTGGCATTGGGTAAGGTCATTGCTCTCCACACCCAATCACTCGTGGACAGCGTCAGTGCAGTGGGTGAAGAGGCAACAGTACTGACGGGAGAAGTAGCAGTAATGACATGGGAAATGAGGGAGGGAATGTCAGAGGGGATGCAAGTGACGGCACAGGCCCTCATGGAGGTAGCTGCTGCAATAAGGGCACACAGCCCAGCCAATCAAATGATACCCCCATGAAAAAGTGAACATTCACCGAGATGTGGATGAGAGATGGTTGCAGCCTTTCTTTGCTGCTTTTGTTCTTGTTCTTGGTGTAACTAGTAACTTTTTTCACATTGAAACTGTTCTGTAAGTTTTGTAACTTTACAACTTATAAGTGATCTTAGGGTTTTTAAGTGATCTTAGAGTGTAAATGTTCTCACGTTTTGCAAGTTATTTAATTTTGCATCTAAAAAGTGATCTTGAAGTTTCAGTGATCTTGGCCCCAAGTTTCCACATGATTTGCTCCTGATTTTTTAGGAGCAACTAGTGGAGAACGGAGTATCTTAGAAATCGGAATTCTCCACATTTAAGTTTTCTGCAGTTCTAGTCAGGTAGAACAGTTTCACTTTTGAACAGAATTTTCTTTTCAAAAGGGGGCGTGTCCGGCCACTGACGCCTGATTTGAAAGCTTCCACAGTAAAAACGTACTCCAAACTAACTTAGAATGGAGCAAGTGAAGATTTTTGTAGGCTTGAAAAAACCTTGTCTACACAGTAAAAAATCAAGCGCAGGTTACAAATTAGGCGTCGGGAACGAGGTGGGGGGGGGGGGGGGGGAGGGGGGGGAAGGGAAGTCATTAAATTCTACAATAAATCCTTAGTTATACTTATACAAATATTATACAAATAAATCCAACCTGAATAAAAATTTATAAGCAAAGAAAAGATTAAATAAACCATGTTCCTACCTGTGTGAAAGTGCTTCAGGCAGGCCTTTCAAGCAGCGGCTTGCCATCGGGACCGACCGACGGCAGGAGGTGGGGGGGAGGGAGGGAGAAAGCTGCAAGAGGCCTCAGTACTTGAGGCAGTCGTTTGCCGTCGGGCCTGACGGACGGCAGTGGGAGAAAGCTGTAAGAAGCCTCAGTGCTGATCATGGAAGGGCAATGTGGTTTTATTAAAAAATTTTAAAAATTGAACAGCTACAAAGAATTTGAATAGTCTCAAACAAGTGCATGTGTCCTGTTTATCACAGTCTATCTTTAATTACAGAATGCACTCCCTCACCCTCACACACAGAAATATCAAGAAAATTAAAATGCAAGCCTTTGCAAGGGTTCAATAAACAAATTTTTACTTTTTCTGCAGCACTTTTTAAAATGGCCGAGTGCCAATGTTTACATCAGACTGCGCGTGCGCGAACGCTCCAACGCGCACGGTTGCCGGCACGAAAAAAACTCATTTAAATTGTACCCGCCCCCTCCTACTTATAAAATCGGCGCGAGTGGTAGGCTCCGCCCCATGCGCCGCGCCAAGCAGACATCGAGCTGCAAAGCGCTCGAGAATAGCGCGTTTTTTTTTTTCAGGCGCCGTTTTTGGCGCGAAAAACGGGCGCCCAGCTCGGAGGGGCGCCTGTTTTGCCGCATGTGGAAACTTGGGGCCCTTGAGTGTAAGATTTTTCACATTGAAATTGTTTTAACTTTTGTAACTTTACAACTTATAAGTGATGTTAAAGTAAAGTCTGATACAAGAAATATTTTATTACACTAACGTGAACTTTTCAATAAAATATTTTTACATTAAAACTGAATCAAGTTCCATTAGCACAACACAACATAGGAACAACTCCAAAAAATAAACATGTCCATGCACAACAGTTGTCGTAGAGCCCTCAGGCATCAGTAATTGAAGCGTTCATGGATGAGCTGCTGGCGTAGGGCTTGAGCAATCGTTAAAGGAGCACGATGGACCGCCCTCCTCCGACCTCGTGCTCCGGCATCAGGCACTTGCATGGTTTCCTGATCGTCTTCGTCATCATCCTGCTCTTACAAATTACTATCATCAGGCACTCTCCCCTCATGTGGGTCTTCTGGTTCCACGACCAGCTCCTGCTGCCTCATGATGGCTAAGTTATGCAGCATGCAGCACACAACAGTGAAACAACCGACAATCTCAGGGGAGTATTGCAAGTGGCCTCCGGAATAGTCCAGGCATCGGAAACGCTGTTTCAAGATGCCAATGGTCCTCTCTATGATGCTGCGCATCGTAATATGCGACATGTTGTATTGATGGTCAGCTTCCATCCGTGTTACGCGTAGGGGCGTCATGAACCAGGTGGCGAGGCCATACCCTTTACCCTTTAATTAGGAGGGGTAAAATAGTATGAGAGGAAGCTTGCTGGGAACATAAAAACTGACTGCAAAAGCTTCGATATATAAGTGAAGAGAAAAAGATTAGTGAAGACAAACGTAGGTCCCTTGCAGTCAGAATCAGGTGAATTTATAATGGGGAACAAAGAAATGGCAGACCGGTTGAACAAATACTTTGGTTCTGTCTTCACGAAGGAAGACACAAATAACCTTCCAGAAATAATAGGGGACCAAGGGTCGAGTGAGAAGGAGGAACTGAAGGAACTCGTTATTAGGCGGGAAATTGTCATAGGGAAATTGATGGGATTGAAGGCCAATAAACCCCCAGGGCCTGATCGTCTGCATCCCAGAATACTTAAGGAAGTGGCCCTAGAAATAGTGGATGCATTGGTGATCATTTTCCAACATCTATCGACTCTGGATCAGTTCCTATGGACTGGAGGGTAGCTAATGTAACACCACTTTTTAAAAAAAAAAGTGAGAGAGAAAACGGGGAGTTATAGACCGGTTAGCCTGACATCAGTCGTGGAGAAAATGTTGGAATCAATTATTAAAGATGAAATAGCAGCGCATTTGGAAAGCAGTGACAGGATCGGTCCAAGTCAGCATGGATTTATGAAAGGGAAATCATGCTTGACAAATCATCTAGAATATTTTGAGGATGTAACTAGTAGAGTGGACAAGGGAGAACCAGTGGATGTGGTGTAATTGGACTTTCAAAAGGCTTTTGTCAAGGTCTCACACAAGAGATTGGTGTTCAAAATTAAAGCACATGGTACTGACGTGGATAGAGAACTGGTTGGCAGACAGGAAGCAGAGAGTCGGGATAAACGGGTCCTTTTCAGAATGGTAGGCAGTGACTAGTGGGGTGCCGCAGGGCTCAGTGCTGGGACCCCAGCTATATACAATATACATCAAATGATTTAGGTGAAGGAATTGAGTGTAATATCTCCAAGTTTGCAGATTACACTAAGCTGGGGTGGTGGTGTGAGCTGTGAGGAGGATACAAAGGACTGCAGAGTGCCTTGAACAGGTTAGGAGAGTGGGCAAATATGCATGGCAGATGCAGTATAATGTGGATAAATGTGAGGTTATGTGAGGTTAGTGGCAAAAACAAGGCGGCAGATTATCTGATTGGCAACAGATTAGGAAAAGGGGAAGTGCAACGAGACCTGGGTGTCATGGTACATCAGTCATTGAAAGTTGGCACGTAGGTACAGCAGGCGGCGAAGAAGGCAAATGGCATGTTGGCCTTCATAGCTAGGGGATTTGAGTATAGGAGCAGGGAAGTCTTACTGCAGTTGTACAGGGCCTTAGTGAGGCCTCACCTGGAATAGGGTGTTCAGTTTTGGTCTCCTAATCTGAGGAAGGACGTTCTTGCTATTGAGGGAGTGCAGCAAAGGTTCACCAGACTGATTCCCGGGATGGCAGGACTGACATATGAGGAGAGACTGGGTCGACTGGGCCTGTATTCACTGGAGTTTAGAAGGATGAGAGGGGATCTCATAGAAACATACAAAATTCTGACGGGACTGGACAGGTTAGATGCAGGAAGAATGTTCCCGATGTTGGGGGAAGTCCAGAACCAGGGGACATAGTCTAAGGATAAGGGGTAAGCCATTTAGGACTGAGATGAGGAGAAACCTCTTCACTCAGAGTTGTTAACCTGTGGAATTCCCTACCGCAGAGAATTGTTGATGCCAGTTCGCTGGATATTTTCAAGAGGGAGTTAGATATGGTCCTTACGGCTAAAGGGATCAAGGGGTATGGAGATAAGCAGGAAAGGGGTGCTGAGGTGAATGATCAGCCATGATCTTATTGAATGATGGTTTAGGCTCGAAGGGCCAAATGGCCTACTCCTGCACCTATTTTCTATGTTTCTACATTTCCCAGTAGCCAGCTCTGCCCTTCTGGCTGCTGCTGAAACATGTCAGATATAACGCTGTCGCGTAGGATGAACGCATCATGGGTGCTGCCAGGGTATCTTGCATCGACTGACATGATGCGCTGCTTGTCGTCACACACGAGCTGCACATTAATGGAGTGGAAACCTTTTCTATTCCTGTACTGCTCGGCATCCTCCACAGGTGCGCGCAAGGTGATGTGGGTACAATCAATGCAGCCCTGTACCATTGGGAAGCCAGCAATCCTGGAGAAGCCCATAGCCCTGTCATGCATTGCTTGGCCGGTCATTGGGAACTTGATGAAGTCATTCCTCCGTGCACACAGTGCAGCCTTGACCTGGTAAACGCAGGCATGTATTGCACGTCGAGAGATGGCGCACAAATCTCCAGTTGTAACTTGAAACGATCCCAAGGCATAGAAGGAAAGTGCAGCTGTAACCTTCACTTCAACAGACAAGGCAGTCGGCGTTCTGCTTCTCGGCTGTAAATCTGCTCTCAGCATATCATAGATCTCAACGACAACTTCTCTGCGGAAACGGAGCCTTTTGACACAATCAGCCTCACTCATGTCCAGGTACGAACGTGTGGCTCGATATTGCCGACGTGGGTAAGGCCCCCTGCCCATCTGCCTACGGACTATGACATTCCTGGTGCGGTGAGCTCTAATCAATTCTCTCCTATACAGCAAAGTGATGGAGAACCATTGCATAATCCGTGGTGTTGATAATGCAGCACCCATACTTGAAGTACAAATTAAACTTTCAAACTTGCTGGCTGGCTCTCCCTCCCTCCTCGTGTTTTTCAGGCCTCCCCTATCCCCTGGCCGAACAGCCGAAACATCACAGCTTGGTGCCTGCTGCCACCGCTTCAGAGAGGTAGGAAAATTTAATTTATTTTTTAATTAATTTATTATTTATTGGTAAAAAAGTGAAGTGTTTAATGCTTGTAAAATCCCCCAACTTCCCTCTAACTCCCCCCTCCACCCCCATCTCTCGCTCCCTGCGCCCAATTCCTAAAATGTAGGCACGGTTTTTCTGAGCGGACAAAAATCTACACTTACTCCATTCTAAGTTAGTTTGGAGTAAGTTTTCGCTGCCTAAACTTGCAAAACAGGCGTATGTGGCTGGTAACGCCCCCTTTTGAAAAAAAACTGTTCTAAAACAAAACTATTTTAACTAACTAGAATTGGAGCAAACTAAATGCTGAGAATTGCAATTTCCAAGATACTCCATACTAAACTAGTTGTTCCAAAAAAATAGGAGCAACTCGAGCCGAAACTTGAGCCCAATAAATTGTATGGGATTGGTTACAGCAAAAGCAGATAAACAGGGTGCATTCCTTCTGATTACTGGCATATTCAAACCCTGTGATTCAAATCGGTAACTTGCACCCTTCACACCCAGCTTTCATTCGAAGACATGTAGCAACATACAGTCCATCACTTCACAATGAAATGCAAACAGGCCCGTTCATAACTTCTGTAGACAAACCTGGCATTCGGATTTGGAATCTTCAATTTCCCTTTTCTGGAGAGATAGGCTTCAAGTTGTTGCCTTCGACATTCTGTTTCACAAAAAGATTAGAAGTCAAAATCATAACACATTGAAATTAAACTCAAAAATGCTCTGAACTCCATGCTCTGAAGGTTACATGTGACTAGCTGGAGTTTGCTCAAAGATACGCTACCATTAAAGTCCCAAACTAGTTCACAGAAAGCAAAAAAAACAAATTGCCAAAAAAGAGGTTTACTCTTTAACCTGCACCATGCAAAATCACTGCTCCCTTCCATGTGAGGGTAGGCACATTGATCTCTCCCACGTGTATGATAATCCAGTCATTGTTTTGAAAATTTAGCAGAAATTAAGTGACACTAACAAATGCAGCACAATTTTCTCCAGTATGGTGTTGTCACATTAATGTGATGCGTTAATAATCCCATTGAACGCTGGGATACATTAAAAACTTACCATTTCTTCCATGGCAAGTCCAATCTCGGTTGTGATTTTATAAGAATATCTTACTAAATAAAGTACAGACAAGCAATCACTAGAAACAGGGGAGGGCAGCTGTCTTACCAAACCTACACCATCCAATTAGTAATAGGCCATGGTGGAGGAGGTTTTGTCAGATGGAATGGCAAGGCATGTAACAGGAAGCACAATTTGAAACTTCTACCACTCCCCCACAGCTGCCAAAACTATTATTCACACTTTTGTTGCCTATGGACTATTTCTTCAAAGTCTTGCTTGCTCACTTCCCAATCACCAACCTTTCCGAAATGTCACTCCCCCACCCCGCACCTTTAACAGACTGAGTTTGCGCACCTATTGCTACCACTCTTGCTGATTCACCCATCTCAACGCATTAAATTCCATTCTCAATTCCTCAAATAATGAAGCAGTCTGTGCTCACACACAGCAAGACCTGGACAACATTCAGGTTTGGGCTAAGTGGCATGTAACATTCACGCCATACAAGTGCCAGGCAATGGCCATCTCCAACAGGGAGAATCTAACTATATAGGAGCAGAATTCATTCAATAAGAACACAGCTGATCTTCGACCTCCTCTACCTTCCCACACTATCCCCATATCCCTCGAGTCCCTTAGTATCCAAAATTCTATCGATCTCCGTCTTGAACATACTCAACAACTAAGCATCGACAGCTCTCTGGGATAGAGAATTCCAAACATTCACAACTCAGTGAAGAAACTTCTCATCTTGGTCGGAAATGGCTGAATCCTTATTCTGAGACTGTGACCTCGAGTTCTAGATTACCCAGCCAGAGGAAATAGCCTGCCAGCATTTATCCTGTCAAGCCCCTTAAGAATTTTATATGTTTTAATTAAATCACACCTCAATCTTTTGAGCTCTGGGGAATATAGCCATAGTCTACACAATCTCACCTTATAGGCCAATCCCCTCATCCTGGGAATCAGTCTGGTGAACCTTTTCATTCCCTACAAGGCAAATATATCCTTTCTTAGGTAAGGAGACCAAAACTGTACACAGTACTCCAGGTGTGGTCACACCAAGGTCCAATATAACTGCAGTAAGAATTTCCTGCTCTTATACGCCAATCCCATTGTAATAAAAGCCAACATTGCTTTCCTAATTTCTTTCTGTATCAGCATGTTAACTTTCTGTGATTCTTGTACAAGGACACCCAGGTCCCTCTGAATACCAACATTTCTCAGTCTCTTGCCGTTTAAAAAATATTCTGGTTTTCTATTTTTCCTGCCAAAGTACATAATTTCACATTTCTCCACATTATATTTCATCTGCCATGTTCTTGCCCACTCACTTAACCCGTCTACATTTCTTTTCAGCCTCTTTGCATCCTCTTCACAACTTACCTTCCCACCTAGCTTTGTATTCTCAGCAAACATGGATACATTACACGCAGTCTCCTCATCTAAGTCATTGATATAGATTGTAAATAGCTGAGGCCCCAGCACTGATCCTTGCGGTACCCTACGAGTTACAGCCAGCCAACTTGAAAATGACCCATTTTTATTGCTGCCCTGTTTTCTGTCCGTTAACCAATCTATGCTAATATGTTACTCCCAAACCCATGAGCCCTAATTTGTGTAATAACCTCTTGTATGGCACCTTATTGAATGCTTTTTGACTGGTTCCTCCATTAAAGACACCGAGGCAGTCAATGCCTGCTGGAAGGAGCACTGCGAAGATCTCCTTAATCGAGAGACTGTCTTTGGTACGAGTGTCCTCGACTCCATCCCGCAGCATTCTACCCGCCACCATCTCAGCACAACCCCAGCCCTGCACGAGGTAGAAAAGGCAATCTGTCAGCTCAAGAATAACAAGGCAACAAGAGCAGATGGAATCCCCACTGAGGCACTGAAGTATGGCGATGAAGCAGTATTAATATGAATGCACGGCCTCTTCTCTCTCAGCTGGGAAGAGGAAAACATACCAGGAGATCTGAGATACCATAATCATGAACATCTTCAAAAAAGGGGACAAGTCCAACTGCGTTAACTACAGAGAAATCTCCCTGCTGGCAGCCTTTGGGAAAGTCATCGCAAGAATCCTCCTCAATCGTCTTCTCCCTGTAGCTGAAGAGCTTCTCCCAGAGTCGCAATGCAGATTCGGTCCACTAAGGGGTACAACGGACGTGATCTTCACCGCGTGACAACTACAAGAGAAACGCAGGGAACAGCATCAACGCTTGTACATGGCCTTCTTTGACCACACAAAGGTCTTTGACAGTCAACCGTGAGGGACTATGGAGCGTCCACCTCTATTTTGGCTGCCCCAAAAGTTTGTCACCATCCTCCGCCTGCTCCACGATGACATGCAAGCCATGATCCTGACCAACGGATCCACCACAGACCCGATCTACGTCTGGACCGGGGTCAAGCAAGGCTGCGTCCTCGCACCAATGCTCTTCTTGATCTTCCTTGCTGCAATGCTTCATCTCACTCTCAACAAGCTGGAGTGGAGCTAATCTACAGAACAAACGGGAAACCGTTCAATCTCCGTGTGCACACTCGGAGGTCGAAGTCCAAGCCATCGTCAACACCTTCAGCGAGGCGTACCAAACCATGAGCCTTACACTAAACATCCTTAAGACAAAGGTCCTCCAACAACCTGACCCCGCCACACAGCACTGTCCTCCGGTCATCAAAATCCACGGCGTGGCCTTGGACAACATGGATCATTTTTCATACCTCGGGAGCTTATTATCAGCAAGGGCAGACATTGATGAGGTTCAACACTGCCTCCTGTGTGCCAGCGCAGCCTTCAGTCGCCTGAGGATGTGAGTGTTTGAAGACCAGTACCTCAAATCTGGCACCAAGCTTATGGTCTGCAGCAGTAGTGATACCCACCCTCCTATATGGCTCAGAGACGTGGATGACAGTAGACATCTCAAAGCGTTGGAGAAGTACCACCAACGCTGCCTCCACAAGATCCTGCAAATCCACTGGGAGGATAGATGCACCAACATCAGTGCTCTCGCTCAGGCCAACATCCCCAGCATTGAAGCACTGACCACGCTCGATCAGCTCCGTTGGGCGGGCCGCATCGTCTGCATGCCTGACATGAGACTCCCTAAGCAAGCGCTCTACTCGGACATGGCAAGCAAGCCCGAGGTGGGCAGAGGGAACGTTTCAAGGACACCCTCAAAGCCTCCTTGATAAAGTGCAACACCCCCACCGGCACCTGGAAATCCCTGGCTCAAAACCACTCAAAGTGGAGGAAGAGCATCTGGGAGGGCGCTGAGCACCTCGAGTCTCGTTGCCAAGAGCATGCAGAAATCAAGCGCAGACAGCAGAAGGAGCGTGCAGCAAACGAGGCTCCCCATCCACCCTTTCCTTCAACCACTGTCAGCCCCACCTGTGACGGGGACTGTAATTCTCGCATTGGGCTGTATAGCCACTTGAGAACTCACTTAGAGTGGATGCAAGACATTCTCGATTTCGAGGAACTGCCTATGATGATGATGATGATGATGATGATCTCCCTTATCCATCAGAATAGTTACATCTTCAAAAATCTAACTGATTTTCACCATTGTTCATGGGTTCATATGTAACCTTCAGGGCAGCTGACCAAGGGCCTTGTGGCTCTGTGCCTCCTTCTGCACTGTAAATTTCTATGTTTCTATTTGTCAAACGTGATTTACCTTTCATAAATCTGTTTTGACTCTGCCAATCATATTATCATTTTCTAAATGTCCTGTTACCACAGCCCCAATAAGAGATTCCCACATTTTCACGACAACCGATGTCGGGCTAATTGGCCTATAGTTCCCTGTGTTCTCTCTCCCTTCTTTCTTGAATAGTGGGGTCACACAGAATAGTTACAGTACAGAAGGAAGCCATTCAGCCCGTCGAACCTGTGCTGGCTCTCTGCAAGAGCACTTCAGCTAGTCCCACTCCCCTGCACTTTCCACATAGCCCTGCAATTTTTTTTCCTTTAGATACTTATCGAATTCCCTTTTGAAAATCACAATTGAATCTGTCTCCACCACCCTCTAAGACTGAATTCCAGATCCTAACCACTCGTTGCGTAAAGATAGTTTTTCCTCAGGTCGCCTGTGGTTCTTCTGCCAATCACCTTCAATCGGTATCCCTTGGTACTCGACCCGCCTGCCAATGGGAACAGTGTCTCTCTATTTGCTCTGACTAGATCCTTTCCATTTGCTACCTTCCAATCCACAGGTACCGTTACAGAATCTAGAGAATTTTGGAAGATCAAAACCAATGCATCCACTATCTCTGCAGCCACCTCTTTTAAAACTCTAGGTAGGCTGGTTAACAAAATTGAGGCTCATGGAATAGGAGGGTAAGTGTCAGCTTGGATAAAAAATTGGCTTAAGAAAGGGCAGTTCGGAAGTGGAGCTGAGTCCATGATCAAATCAGGCATGATCTTATTGAATGGCGGAGCAGGCTCAAGGGGCAGTATGGCCTTCTCCTGCTCCTATTTCATATGTTCCCCAGGAGTCAGTGCTCAGACCACTGCTTGCTTGTGTATATATATATATATAATATATATATATTATGTATAAAATTTCAAAATTTTCTGATGGTACCAAACTTGGAGGTGTAGCAAACAGTGAGGGTGATACTAATTGCCAATGATACCAACAAGACAGATAGACTAGCAGAATGGGCAGATGGAATTTAATAGAGCGAAATGTGAGGTGTGCATTTTAGCAGAAGGGATAGGGAGCTGCAATAGAGACTTAATGGCACAGTTCTAAAGAGAGTGCAGGGACAGAGGGATCTGGGGGTTCATATGCATAGATCTTTGAAGATGGCAGGACATATTGAGAGATTAGTTAGCAAAACATATGGGATCCTGGGCTTCATAAATAGAGGTACTGAGCACAAAAGCAGCAAAATGATGCTGAACCATTATAAAGCTCTGGTTAGGCCACAATTGGGAGTATTGCTTCCAGTTCTAGTCACCACACTTTAGGAAGGATGGGAAGGTCCTCGAGAGGGTGCAGAGGTGATTCGCCAGAATGGTTCCAGGGATGAAGAATTTTAGCTACACGGTTGTTCTCCTTGGAGCAAAGGAGGGGAGATTTAATTGAGATGTACAAGATTATGACAGGTTTAGATAATGTAGACAAAGAAAAGCTGTTCCTATTAGCTGATGGTACAAGGACTAGTGGACACAGATTTAAGGTTTTGGGCAAGAGATACAGGGGAATGTGAGGAAGAACGTTTTTTCGCAGCAACTGGTAATGACCTGGAACTCACTGCCTACGAGGGTGGTGGTAGCGGAGACAATTAATGATTTCAAAAGGAAATTGGATAGGCACTTGCAAGAACTAAATTGCAGGCCTATGGGGGTACATCAGGAGAATGGAACTGACTGGATTTGTCTACAGAGAGCACGGCATGGAGTCAATGGGCCAAATGTCCTCCTTCCGTGCCTTAATGACTATGTAGGCCACCAGGTCCAGGAGATTTGTCGACTTTTAGTCCCATTAATTACTCCAGGACTATCTCTTTACTAATACTAATTTATTTACGTTCATCATTCTCACTAGGCTCTTGGTTCCCCACTATCATAGGGCAATCGCCTCATCCCAGAAAACATTCTAGTGAATCTTCGCTGCACTCCCTCTACGGCAAGTATGTCTTTCATTAGGAAGGGAGACCAGAACTGTACATAATAGGTGGAGTAGTAGGCCATGTGACCCCTCGAGCCTGCTCCACCATTTAGTAAGATCATGGCTGATCTGATTATGGACTCAGCTCCACTTCCCTGCCCGCTCCCCCATAACCCTTTAACTCCCTTATCGCTCAAAAATCTGTCTATCTGCACCTTAAATATATTCAATGACCCAGCCTCCACAGCTCTCTGGGGCAGAGAATTCCACAGATTTACAACCCTCAGAAGAAATTCCTCCTCATCTCAGTTTTAAATGGGCGGCCCCTTATTCTGAGACTATACCCCCTAGTTTTAGTTTCCCCTATGAGTGGAAATATCCTCTCTGTATCCACCTTGTCGAGACCCCTCAGTATCTTATATGTTTCGATGCTGGGGATGTTGGCCTGATCGAGAACACTAACGTTGGTGCGTCTATCCTCCCAGGGGATTTGCAGGATATTGCAGAGACATCGTTGGTGGTATTTCTCCAGCGATTTGAGGTGTCTACTGTATATGGTCCATGTCTCTGAACCACACAGGAGAGCGGGTATCACTACAGCAAGACTCCCAAAGCAAGCGTTCTACTCGGAACTCCTGCACGGCAGGCGAACCCCAGGTGGGTAGAGGAAACATTTCAAGGACACCCTCAAAGCCTCCTTGATAAAGTGCAACAACCCCACCGACACCTGGAAGTCCCTGGCCAAAGACCACCCTAAGTGGAGGAAGAGCATCCGGGAGGGCACTGAGCACCTCGAGTCTCGTCTTCGAGAGCAGGCAGAAATCAAGTGCAGGCAGCGGAAGGAGCGTGCGGCAAACCAGTCCCATACACCCTTTCCTTCAACGACTGGCTGTCCCACCTGTGACAGAGACTGTAATTGCCATATTGGACTGTAATTGCCATATTGGACTGTACAGTCACCCGAGAACTCACTTAGTGGAATTAAGTCTCGGTTTCGAGAGACTTCCTATAATGATATATTTTGATCTTTCACCTCTCATTCATCTGAACTCCAATGAGTATAAGTCCAACTTACTCAACCTATCTTCATAAGACAACCCCCCCATCTCCAGAAACTACCTAGTGAACCTTCTTTGAACAGCCTCCAGGTGTGGCCTCACCAATGTCCTGTATAATTGTAGCAAGACTTCTTTACTCATACTCTAATCCAGGGGTGGGCAATTATTTGATCTGGGGGGCTACTTAAGTTTTGGTGAGCTGTTGAGGGCCACACACCAGTGCACGGCTACACACCAATCACGAGGTCCCGTGCCGGCCACTCACCAGCTCCTGCCGCTGGAAAAGATTTTTACTTCCCAAATTATTTGCAGAGCCTTCGACACTTATTTTAAATTCTAGCAGCAATATCTACCAATTACCAAATAGGAAAACTAGATTTGTCTGGAGTGCATGATCCCATTTAAACACTACTTGATCACTAGCTTTTTATTATATAAATGTTCCTATTATCATTGTAAAATGTGTGCACACAATTTCTCAGAGCAGCAAAAAAATTCTCTTTTTGCAATTTTTCCATCTTTGCATGAGCTGACTTTATCAAAAGCTCCTCACTCTGCTATAACACACGAGGAACCGAAGCACGAAGATGTTGGGCTTCTCCTTGTGTGGTGAAAAGGAGTGAGCATATTTGTTTTTTGGGAACATAAAAAGGTCCAAACTGAGACATGTTTAACTGTGCAGCTGTGTTAGCTTAAGAGGATGTGTTTATTTATTGCATAAATAAGTGAGAGGAAATAGCAAAGACTTTGATCATTTTCCAGTCCTCTTTGGATCTGGGCATGGTGCCAGAGGATTGGAGGATTGCTAATGTAGTATCCTTGTTTAAGAAGGGAGAAAGGGATAGGCCAAGTAATTACAGTGGTGGGAAAATTATTGGAAAAAATCCTGACAGGATAAATCTACATTTGGAAAGGCAGGGATTAATTAGGGGCAGTCAGCACGGATTTGTCAAGGGAAGATCGTGTTTGACAAACCTGATTACCTCCTCAAAAAATTCAACCAATGGGTCGATGAGGGTAGTGCTATGATGTAGTGTATTTGGATTTTAGCAAAGCTTTTGATAAGGTCCCACATGGTAGACTGGTCGAGAAGGTTAAAGCTCATGGGATCCAGAGCAAAGTGGCAAGTTGGATCCAAAATTGGCTTGGAGGTAGGAAGCAAAGGGTAATGGTTGATGGATGTTTTTGTGACTGGAAGGATGTTTCCAGTGGAGTTCCGCAGGGCTCAGTACTGGGTCCCTTGCTTTTTGTGGTATATATCAACGATTTAGATTTGAATATAGGGAGTATGATTAAGAAGTTTGCAGACGACACCAAAATTGGCCGTGTGGTTGATAATGAAGAAAGTCATGGGCTGCAGGAGGATAACAATCTAATGGTCAGGTGGGCAGAGCAATGGCAAATGAAATTTAATTCAGAGAAGTGTGAGGTGATGCACTTTGAGAGGGCTAATAAGGAAAGGGTATACACATTAAGCAGTAGGCCACTTAATAGTGTAGATGAACAAAGGGACTTTGGAGTGCTTGCCCACAGATCCCTGAAAGTAGCAGGCTTGGTGGATAAGGTGGTTAAGAAGGCATACAGAATGCTTGCCTTTATTGACCAAGGCATAGAATATAAGAGCAGGGAGGTTACGCTTACATTGTATAATACTTTGGTTAGCCCACAGCTGGAGTACTGCGTGCTGTTCTGGTCACCGTATTATAGGAAGGATGTGATTGCACTAGAGAGGGTGCAGAGGAGATTGACTAGGATGCTGCCTGGAATGAAGAATCTTACTTATGAGGACAGATTGGATAGGCTGGGTTTGTTCTCATTGGAACAGAGGAGGTTGAGAGGAGACCTCATTGAGGTGTACAAAATATTGAGGGGCCTGGACATAGCAAGGGCCTATTTCCATTGGTGGAGGGGTCTATTACGAGGGGGCATAGTTTTAAGGTGGGTGATGGAAGGTTTCGAGGGGATTTGAGCGGGGGGGGGGGGGGCTTCTTTACGCAGAGGGTTGTTGGAATCTGGAACTTGCTGCCTGGAAGAGTGGTGGATGCAGAAACCTTCACCACTTTTAAGAGATGGTTGGATGGGCACTTAAAGTGCCGTAACCTGCAGGGTTACGGACCTAGAGCTGGTAATTGGGATTAGACTGGATGACCGGTTGGCTGACGCAATATTAATGGTAAGTACTGCAGGGAATTGAATACAGCCAGGATGATCTCCTGATCGCCTGGATGGGTTGGAAAGGAATTTTCCCAGATATTTTTCTCCTCAAATTGGCCTGGGATTTTATCTCTCCCAGGAGATCACATGGCTCTGGTTGGGGTGGAGTGTAGAATGTTTCAGCATAAGGGATGTCGCAGTTGTGTGAGGCGGACAGGTTGGGCTGGCTGCTCTTTGCCCTTGTCATTGTTCATGGGTTTATATGTAACTTTCAGTGCTGCTGACCAAGGGCCGTGGGGCTTTTTGTCGGCCGGCGCGGACACAATGACCCGAAATGGCCTCCTTCTGCGCTGTAAATTTCTATGTTTCTATAAACAGGCTCTTAATTTGATCTCATTAAATGTCAATCTGCACTCTTTTTGACCAGGTCACCATGCTCTTTTTGACCAGGTAACATCAGCATGATGAGGAATTACTGCGCTTTCTGATGCGTGGGTGGATTATTTGCTTTATAACTTGAACAAATAGTATAGACCACAAAGACCAAAAGTGGAAGGCGAGAAAATACCTTTACTTTTAAATGAAGGAAAAAATTAAAAAAAGAGGGGATGTGTTTGAGCTTGGGATATCTTTTATATACATCAAATACATCTCAACCACAGCGGACAAGAAAAATCTGTTTTTTTGGCTTGTGAGCAGATGCCCAAGCTCTTGCTCGACCTGGCAATGCATCCAATTTGTTACGACGCGATGGTCGGAATTGGTTGCGGTTAAATAAGCAATGGAGATAAAAGTGGCTTTCATTTCTGGTGACTGACTTTCAGAGTTGCACACCTCCATCAAGGGACAAAAACAAAGACCCAAGCGAGAAACACAGGAGATGCTGTTCCGATCAGGCAATGACATCACCAGAAATACCTTTGTGCCCATGAAATTGTCAGCGTCGGATCCTTTTAAGATCAGGCCGGGGAAAACCATTTCGCGAATTGTTAAATTGAATTATTACTGTGTTGCCTGGCTGCAGTTCGGGATCCATCTCTGACCCACAAGAAGGGAGTGTGGCTAAACTAATGTGCAGATCCAACTCTGGCTCGCGTTCTTTTTCTGCTTCGTCCAGTGGGCCGGATAGAATGACTTGCCGGGCTGCATTTTATTCACCTCTGCTCTAATCTCTTTGTAACAAAACCCAACATACCATTTGCTTTCCTAATTGCTTGCTGTACCTGCGTGTTAATTTTCTGTGATTCTTGTACAAGGACAGCCAGGTCCTTCTGAATACCAACAGTCTCTCGCTGTTTAAAAAATACTCTGCTTTTTTGTTTTTCCTGCCAAAGTAGATAACTTTACAATTATCCACATTATATTCCATCTGACATGTTCTTGTCCACTTACTTAATCTGTCCATATTCCTTTTTAGCCTCCTCTCAACTTATTTTCCCACCTAGCTTTGTATCGTCAGCAAACTTGGATACATTACACTCGGTCCCCTCATCTAAGTAATTGACATAGATTGTAAATAGCTGAGGCCTCAGCATCGATCCTTGCAGTACCCTACAAGTTACGACGGCCAACCTGAAAAAGTGACCCATTTATTCCTACCATGTTTTCTGTCCGTTAATATATTACTCCCAATCGCATGAGCCCTTATTTTGTGTAATAACCACGTATGGAACCTTAGATTGCATTTAAAAAATCCAAATACAGGTTGAGTGTCCAAAATCCGGAGTACGGAATATTGCAGAACTGGACCGATTGGTAGCAGGGTTGCCCGGAATCCGTAAAATGTTCCGGAATCCGGACCCGCCGATCTCGGGGCCCCGCAGCTGCCCGAACACCTCCACAGCGGCGGGCTCGCCCAAACACCTCCTCTGTGACAGGGCCTGCCCAAAGAACTCCTCGGTGGAGTCCCACCCGATGACCTCCTGGATGGGGCCGGCGACCCGAACAGCTCCTCGGAGAGCAACACCCACCACCCCCCTTTCTGACGTTCCGAAATCCGGAAATACCTGAACCTGGGCTCGGGTGTTTCCAGATTTTGGATGTCAGAAAGACGTTCCGAAGTCCGGAAAAACACAAAAACTGGCTCGGCCTCAAGGTTGCCGGATTCGGGACGCTCAACTGTACACTACATCCAACGGTTCCCCCTTATTCATCCTACTAGTTACATCTTCGAAAAATTTAAACAGATTTGTTATAATGATTTCCCTTTTATATAACTATGTTGACTCAGCCTAATCATACAGGCAACAACGTCCGAAACCCAGAATCCTCAGGACTGAGTCCGTTTCGGTTTTTCCAGATTTCAGACAAGAAAATCAAGTCTGAAATCCGGATTCTTCGACTGAATCAGTGCCGGGTTTTGAGCGACGAGGGCTGAAATCCGACAAAACCCAAAATCCGACATGGATTTGGTCACGGATTCCAGATTTCAGACTTGATTTTCTTGTTTGAAATCTGGAGTCCTCGACGGAATCTGTAACAGATTTTGGGCTTTGCCTCAAAAATGTCCAGTTTTCAGACAATAATTCCGGATGACTCCATCAGCTATGTGCAAAATGTTCGATTTTTGGACAATTCCAGTTTTCGGAGTTCCGGGTTCGGGACATTGCATCAAGAATCCAGAGTTCAGGAATCCAAAATGTCCCGGAATCCATATCGAACGACGGCAGGGTTGTCCGGAATCCGTAAAATGTTCCGGAATCCAGACCAGCCGCCGCTGCCGACCTCGGGGCCCCGCCGCTGCCTTTACCTCGGGGCTCCTCGCCAGCTCACCAGAACACCACCTCAATGGCGGGGCCGGCCGGAACAGCTCCTCGGCACCCCCCTCCCCGACGTTCTGAAATCTGGAAATATCCGAACCTGGGCTCGGGTGTTTTCAGATTCATGACGTCAGAAAGACGATTGAAAGTCCAGAAAAGCCCAGAATCTGGAACGGCCTCGGTCCCAAGGGTTCCGGATTCTCGACGCTGCACGATTTTCTAAATGCCCTGTTACCACGTCCCTAATAATAGATTCTAACATGTTGCCTACTCATGATGTCAGGCTAACTGGTCTATAGTTCCCTGGTTTTTTTTCTTCCTCCTTTCTCAAATAGCGGGGCTATGTTTGCTCCTCCCAATCCTTGGGGACTGTTCTCGAATCTAGGGCATTTTGAAAGATTAATACCAGTGCATTCACTATCTCTGTAGCTACCTCTTTCAAAACCCGAGGATGCAGATTGTCAAGTCCAAAGGATTTGTCATCATTTAGTCCCTTTAATTTCTCCAGCACTATGTCTTTACTAATACCGATTTCTTTATGTTCCTCATTCTCTCTGGACCCTTGGTTCCTTATTATTTCCGGAATTTTGTGTGTGTCCTCTACTGTGAAGGTAACGTCTCTGCCATTTCCTTATTCCCCATTATAATTGCACCTGTCCCCGCCTCTAATGGGCCCACATTTATTTTCACTAATCTCTTCCTATTTACATAACCTATAGAAACGTTTAAAATCTGTCTTTATGTCTCTTGCTAATTTACTCGCATTCTTTTTTCTCTTTCCTTATCAATTTATTGGTCCTCCTTTGCTGAATTCTAAAATCCTCCCAATCCTCAGGCCTACTACTCTTTTTGGTAACGTAAGCCTCTTCCTTTAATCTAATACTATCTTTAACTTCTCGTTAGCCACGGTTGGACCACTTTTCCTGTGGGGTTTTTGTGCCTTAAAGGAATGTATATTTGTTGTAAGTTAGGTATTCATTCTTTAAATGCTATCAATTGCTTGTCTACCGTCATACCTTTTAATGCAGTTTACCAATCTACCTTAGTCAACTCGTCCCTCGTCCCTTCATAATTTGCTTTTGTTTAGATTTAAGACCCTAGTTTCGGATTTAACTAAATCACTTTCAAACTCAATATAAAGTTCTATTCTATTATGGTCACTCTTCCCTAAAGTCCCCTTTACTACAAGGTTATTAATTAACCCTTTCTCATTGCACAATACTAAAAAACTATCTTGTATATATTCCATGAATTCATCCTCCTCACTACTACTGCAAATTTGGATTGCCCAGTCTATATGTAGATTAAAGTCCCCCATGATTACTATATCATCCTTGTCACACGCGCCTCTAATTTCCTGATTAATACTCTGCCTGACATTACCATTACTGATTCATAGAATCATAGAATTTTACAGCACGGAAGGAGGACATTTCGGCCCATCGACCGACCGATCCAGCCTTATCCCACTTTCCAGCTCTTGGTCTGTAGCCCTGTAGGTTACAGCACTTCAAGCGCACATCCAAGTACGTTTTAAATGTGGTGAGGCTTTCTGCCTCTACCATCCTTTCAGGCAGTGAGTTCCAGACCCCCACAACTCTCTGGGTAAAGACATTTCCCCTCATATCTCCCCTATACTTCACCCCAATTATTTTAAATCTATGCCAACTGGTTGTTGACCCCTCTGCCAAGGGAAACAGGTCCTTCCTATCCAGTCCCATCAATTTTATACACCTCAATGAGGTCTCCCCTCAGCCTCCTCTGTTCCAAAGAAAACAGACCCAGCATCTCCAATCTTTCCTCATAGCCAAAATTCTCCAGTCCAGGCAACATCCTTGTAAATTTCCTCTGCACCCTTTCCAGTGCAATCATATCTTTCCTGTAATGTGATTACCAGAACTGCACACAGTACTCCAGCTGCGGCCTCACGAGTTTAAAAAAAAAATACAGTTCAAGCATAACGTCCTTGCTCTTGTATTCCATGCCTCGACCAATAAAGGCAAGTATTCCATATGCCGCCTTAACCACCTTATCTACCTGGTCTGCTACCTTCAGGGATCTGTGGACCTGCACTCCAAGGTCCCTTTGTTCCTCTACACTTTTCAGTGTCGTACCATTTAATGTGTATTCCCTTGCCATGTTAGACCTCCCCAAATGTATTACCTCACATTTATGCAGATTGAATTCCATTTGCCACTGTTCTGCCCACCTGACCAGTACATTGATATGTTCCTGCAGCTTTCTTCTTCATTAACTACATAGCCTATTTTAGTGTCATTTGCAAACGTCTTTATCATACCCGCAACATTCAGGTCCAAGTCATTGATATATACCACAAAAAGCAGGGGACCCAGCACTGAGCTCTGCGGAACCCCACTGGATACAGGCTTCTAGTCACAAAAACACCCATCACCCTTTGCTTCCTGCCTCTGAGCCAATTTTGGATCCAACTTGCCACTTTGCCCTGGATCCCATTGACTTTTACTTTCATGACCAGTTTGCCGTGTGAGACCTTATCAAAAGCTTTGCTAAAATCCATATGCACTACATCGTGTGCACTGTCCTCATCGACCCTCCTGGACCTCCTCGAAAAATGCAATCAAGTTAGTCAGACACGACATTCCCTTAACAAATCCATGTTGATTGTCCTTGATTAATCAATGTCTTTCCAAATGAAGATTTATCTTGTCCCTCAGGACTTTTTCCAATAACTGAGGTTAGGCTAACTGCCCTGTAATTACTCAGTCTATCCCTTTCTCCCTTTTCAAACAAAGGTACAACATTAGCAGTCCTCTGGCACCACACCTGTAGCCAAAGAGAACTGGAAAATGATGATCAGAGCCTCTGCTATTTCCTCTTTTGCTTCTCTTAACAGTCTGGGATACATTTCACCCAGGCCTGGGGATTTATCCACTTTCAAAGTTGCTAAGCCCCTTAATACTTCCTCTCGCACTATGTTTATCTCATCTAATATTTCACACTCCTCCTCCCTCATTGCAATATCTGCACTGCCCCTCTTTTGTGAAAACAGATGCAAAGTATTCATTAAGAATCATACCCATGTCTTCAGCCTCCACACCCATATTTCCTTTATGGTCTCTTAATAGGTCCCACTCTTTCTCTAGTTATCTTCTTGCTCTTAAATGTATTTATAAAACATCTTTGGGTTTGCCCTAATTTTACTTGCCAACATTCTTTCATGCTCTCTCTTTGCTTTCCTGATAGCTTTTATAATTGCATCCCTGCACTTCTTATCCTCCTCTAAAGTTTCTGCAGTATTGAGTTCTCAGAATCAGTCATTTGCTTCCCTTTTTTTCTTTATCTTACCCTGTATGTCCCTTGACATCCAGGGGGCTCTAGATTTGTTAGTCCCACCCTTTTTCTTTCAGGGCTCATACTTGCTCTGTACCCTCAGGATCTCCTCCTTGAATGCCTTCCACTAATCTGACACTGATTTACCATCAAGTAGCCGTTTCCAGTCCACTTTGACCACATCCCATCTCAGCTCAGCAAAATTGGCTTTACCCCAATTGAGAAGTTTTATTCCTGGTCCACCTTTGTCCTTTCCAATAACTTCCCTAAGTCTTACTGAATTATGATCACTAGCACCAATCATCTCCCACTGATACCCCCTCCACCTGCCCCTCTTCATTCCCCAAAACCAAGTCCAGAACCGCCCCTCCCTTGTTACATGCTGGCCAAAGAAGTTCTCCTGAATGCATTTTAGGAATTCAATACCTTCTGTACCATTCACACTACTTTTTTCCCCAATTAATATTAGGGTAGTTGAAATCCCCCACTATTACAGCTCTATAATATTTGCATTTCGCAGCAATTTGCCCACATATTTGTTCTTCTATCTCCATCTGACTGTTTGGGGGTCTATAATACACCCCCAGTAGTGTATTCACCCCTTTTTTGTTCTTCAATTCAACCCATATGGCCTTGTTTGATGACCCCTCTAACATATCATCCCTTCTCACAGCTGTAATTATTTCTTTAATTAATACTGCTGAGAATGTATACAGACATTGAAGTTGAGAATGTGGGAAAATGTATAGGGACAGTGAAAATTGAACAAAGGATTCATGGAGGAATAGCCTTAAAAATCTCAGACTGCAAATGTTACAACATTGACACAACTAACAGACTGGCTCCAAGGTCTTACTAGTCACACCACTAAACTTGAAACATTAACAGGGAAAGAAAGGCTCATTGTGTAAAAACAGCCCATACAGATGTCAGCTCATGAGTGGACAAAGGGAAGAGGGATCAAAGGGGATAGGCTGAACTGAATGTCATTCTAATTGTATCTTGTACTGAAAATGTATAACCGTTGCACCTTTACAATGTAACGGCACTTGTCCGTAGGAAGTGGGTGCGCTCTATAGAGAGAGCATTCCTTCTTTCTGATAAGTCCCGGCCGGTGAATCTAACAATAAAGTCTGCTTTGTTATAAGCGGCAACAGTGTTCGACTCAGTGAATTCGCTGAATCAGATTGAGGAAAAAGAATCCACATTTACATTTGGTGTCAGAAGTGGGATCTCAACAGACGACTGCCGAAAACTTGCGAATTAAGAGCCAGAATAGCCTTGGACGAGACGGGAGGAAAGTGGTCACTGGAGTGAGTGTAATTTCAATACCGCTCCAGTTTCCTTTGGTTTCAAAAGTCTGAGGAAAGTTTAGCCACTCGCTGGTTCTCAGGTAGCTTCTGAACGAGATCTAGGACAATCTGGTGAATACCTTTTAAACTTGGAATAGGGAAAGATAGGGAAATCGCGCGGCGACACGAACCGGGCGGCGACTCGGAAGGATAGGTTAGAATAGGTAAATCTGGAACCTAGAACAAATTAAGTAAGGCTTACCGCGCAGAGATGCAGAGGAATCGCGCGGCGACGTGAACAGGAAAACCGCGCGGAGACGCGGAGGAATAGATAATCGCGCGGAGGTTAGGGAGTTAGGTAAATCAAGCCGCGGGACTGTGTAAATTTAAAATTGTACTTACGCCAGGTACGGCGTCGATCTTGGTCCGCCTAGGCTCTGGGTAAGATAACTGAAACCACCGCGGGGCGACGCGGGGAGAATCGGGATTAATTAGGACCCGGATCCAACGCGAGGCGACGCAAGGGATCGGGATTAATTAGGACATCCTACGCGGGGAGACGCGAGGATGGGTAATCATTTAGATAGGACCACGAATACCGGTAGTCCACTACAAAAGTTGTGTGAGGAATTCCCTGAAAAAGCTGAACAATTTAGACTGTTATCTGGAACTTTGAATAAATTACTAGGAGATGATCAATGGCCACTAGGAGGCACCAAAAGCTTGGAGGTAGTAAAACGAGCGCAGGGATTAATTTGGAAGGGGGGGACGGGGGAAAGGGGATAGGGATCTGATAGCCGCATGAAGGCATTACTGTCAAAAGCTAAAAGATGCATCAATTCTGTCGAGTTCGCAGGAAAACGTCACTAAATTAGGGCTTTCATTGACAGAAGGAGGACATATTAAAACCGTAGACATCTTAAAGAAAGAGTGCGCGCACGAGAAACGTACTAAGAGTTCCACTGGGACCTCCGAGAAAGGTATTGACCGACTACGTAGTCAAATGGTTGGCCTTGCGTTGACCGAGGCTGATGAGGAAATTGATGAATGGTCACTGACTCGGCGCCCAACGGCGCCTCCCGCAGCCCCTGGCCCTTTACCACAGTCCTCTTCCCGTCCACCTCCACCTATCACTCCGGCGGTAGGAGGTAAAGATAAAGATAACCCCACACCAACGAACCGACAAGCCCAAACGGACCCTTCATTCTCTGATAGCGACTCAGATCCCCAGTTCACGAGCCATGTAGCCGAGAGGACCAGATCTCACACCCGGAAGGGCAGATCTACATCTCGAAAGCACAGGCAGTCCCGTAAATCCGCGAGTCAGAATACCAGTCGTGAAAGGCAAAACAAACACTCCCGCCGATCAGGATGCGGAGGTGCTGCGCAGTCAGACGGCTCCGAGCCACCCTCCGACCCAGAAACGTCTTCCGAGGTTGACGCCCCCATCCCAAAGCCCCGGCAACAATTCCCGGTCCGACCAATGCCAAACCCTGATGCACAAGCTGCAGACCACCCCACCATAGATGTCTATGTGCCTTGGAAACCGAACTAAATTATGGCCATTCTGGCCACCATACCAGATCGAAAGAGAGAACCTGTCAAGTTTATAGATCATCTTCGAACTACCATCGCAGTTTATAATGCAAAGTCAAGGGACCTGTGGGCCCTGGTACAGCAGACCCTGAGCCCAACTGAGCATGCCCGATTTCTAACTCACCCAAGACGTGCAACCCATGACGCGTTGATGGCTGCTCACCCTAACAATGCCCAGGATCACCTAAACGCTGTTTTTACTGCTCTCGGCACGACCCTTCAGAAGCCCATCAGTATGGCCGCAGTATTAGAAACTAAACCCAAACAAGACGAAACTGCCGACGAATTCGTGGAAAGATTCATTGAAATATACGGAGGTCAATCAGGAGATAATGCCTTCAGGGCGGGAGAGGATTCACCTCAATTCTGCGCTATCCTACTTCAGTGCCTGCCCTATTCGATTGCTCACGCTATCCAGACAAATATGAATTGGGCAGATAACAGTAAAGCCCAGATGGAAAGGGCAGTGAAATATTATTGGCAGGAAAAGAAAGGAGAGGGGGGAGGTGCGCCCCCAACCCGGGTCAAGACTGAATACGTGACTAGAAAGGGAGAGCCTCCTCAAGGGGAAAGACCGAAACTCGACCCGAGAGAATATCAAATGGAACCACAGTACTGTGCAAGGGGCTGGGTAGATAACCGGGGATATGGGTATACCCAACACCCCAGCAAACTATGGACATCACACGGTCCTTCCCGATCAGGAAGAGGAAGCGGTCGGGGCTGGGGAAGGAGAGGGCAATGCTTCAATTGTGGGCAAGAAGGACATTGGAAGGTAGAGTGCCCCTTCGATCGGCACAAAAGAGGAAGAGCAGGAAGAGGAGGAAGAGGGGGGCAAGGGGGGGGGGGGAAAAAAAAAAAAAGAGGACGGGGATCTTACACTAACTTCTCCCAGAACAACCCCTTTGGCCAACCGTCCCCCGATTATTCGTATTGACTACGTAGCTTGATTGTACAGGGAACCGATGATATCGTTAAAAATTCGGAATGAATGGCAACCCTTCTTGATAGATACGGGCGCCTCTATGTCTTCTGTACAGTCGAAGCTTAAACTCGCCGCCTCCACTGAAACACAGGGACTGTCAGGGTTCCTGGGACAAGTCTCTACATTCCCGGTGTCAGAACCGGTTAAAGTAGGTTACCAGGAAGAATCGGTGGAACATCGATTTGTTATCACAACCAATCTGGACTGTAACTTGATGGCTAGAGACCTCCTCTGCAAATTCCAGTTGCATTTGGAGTGCGGAGATGATGGGATTATTGTAAAACAGGGAACCCTTGAGCGGCAGTATTATACCACTAGGACCCCTCAATGGTGGTCTCCGGACCTGCCGCAGGCACCTTATCATGTGACCCTAGCATAAGATCCCAGCGGCAAGAATCAGGATCTCCATAACTTTTATCAGGATCACGAAGGGGAAGAGAAGGAAATTCTCTTAAGGGCTAGAGTGACTGGACCGGAAGGGAAGGCAGTTTTAGTGGAAATGGATAAGAATCTGTGGAGACAGCCCCTGATGGTGGCACCACATATTACTCGTGAAGTATTACCTCCCCACCACGCTAAAGATTTAGGAATTATGGTGCGCCAAGCTATAGACGAGGCTGACCCTACCAGCCTGGATTTGCAGATTGTAAAACATGGCCGAACAGTCCAATTCCACAGGGACCCCGAGAAGGTCTTAACGACTCTGCAGCATCATACTGGCTCTAACATACCTGACTATGTGGATCCTCATGTATGGGCAGAGGACCCCTCCCAAGTTGGTTATACTCCCATTGAGATCCCAGTGCAGGGCAACGTGGACTGGCCCTCTATCCGACAGTACCCACTGAAACCACAGGCAATACCAAGTATCCACCGATTGATCAAGGGACTAGTGGAACAGGGGATTTTGGTCCAATGCCAGTCCCCGTGTAATACCCCTATACTGGCAGTCCCTAAGCCAGGCAAGCCAAACGAATACCGCTTAGTCCAAGACCTTCGAGCTATCAATGCTATCGTCCAGCCCCTGCACGCTCTGGTTCCCAACCCAGCACAGATACTGTCATTAATCCCAGCAAACGCCAAGATCTTCGCCTTGCCGCTAGCCCAGGCGAGTCAGTACCTATTCGCCTTCACTTACCAGGGACAGCAATTTATTTACCTGGACTAGACTTCCCCAAGGGTTCATCCACTCCCCGACCTTATTCTCAAGGTGCCTGCAGAGACAGTTACAGTCCCTCACGCTGACTAAGGGATCCACTTTGATTCAGTATGTGGACGATTTACTGGTAGCCAGCGCAGATGAATCAAGTAATCAGGAGGATGCTAATCAGTTGGATGCTAATCAGTTACTGAATTACTTGTCCTCCCTGGGATACATAGTTTCCCCATCAAAGGTCAAAATTGGCCAGTCTCAAGTCAAGTTCCTTGGGATCATTTTATCAGGCACCCACCGAGCCTTGGAGGCTAGCCGAGTCGAACCGATTTGCCAGTTTCCAGTCCCTAGCACAGCTAAACAAATGCGACAGTGGTTGGGGATGATCAATTACTGTAGATCCTGGATCCCTAATGTTGCCCTGATGACTAAGCACCTCACACCGTATACAAACAAGGAAGGCAGCTTTAAAATAAAAACCGCAGACGTCCAAGCCTTTAAGGAACTAAAGACAGCCCTGTTGCAAGCTCCGGCTTTTGGCCGGCCCCTCTATGACCGGCCCTTTCAACTGTATTGTACGATCCTGAAAGACTGTGCTACCGCTGTCTTAACTCAGAAACACGGGGATAAGCATAGGCCTGTTGCCGACTACTCTTCCAAAATAGACCCCGTTGCCTTGGGGCACCCTGTATGTACTCAAATATTAACCGCCATCTACAATAGCCTTCAATCCGCTGCCAACCTTACCCTCCAGCAGGATATTGTTGTATACACCTCTCACTCCGTAGCTGCCCTCCTGGGTCAACTGCAGACTCAACACCTTACCATGGCCAGGCAAAGCAGATATGAGATCTACCTACTAAATAATCCTAAGCTGACCTTTCGGAACTGTACTGCCATTAATCCGGCCTGTTTTCTTACTGAGCCACCCAAAGATGAGGAAGAACCCAGTCATGACTGTTTATCTTTAATTCAAGAGGTCACCTCGGTCAGGGAAGATTTAGTTGATGTACCAATGGAGGACCCCGACTGTATTATGTAGGTTGACGGAAGCTCTTCTATTGACCCAGAAGGTGCACGAATTTCAGGATACGCCATAGTAAACCAGGAGAATCAGGTCTTGGAATCTGCCGCCTTTGAAACCGCCTATTCCGCCCAACAAGCTGAACTATTTGTCCTCACCCGAGCCTGTATCTTGGCTAAAGACCTCAAGGTCAATATCTATACCGACTCTAGGTATGCCTTTGGGGTAGCCCATGATTTCGGACAATTATGGAAAATTGGGGATTCCTAACCTCACAGGGGAGTGAGATATCCCATAGGCAACTGGTATCTGACCTGTTGCAAGCCCTCATGCTCCCCAAGCGCATTGCCATTGTTAAATGTACCTCCCACACCACCGGAAAATCTCCGGTTGATATAGGGAACCACTGTGCTGACAAAGAGGCCAAACAGGCCTCTCGTGGACAACAAATGGTAGTGCCCAGAATGATGAGTCAAACTAAAAGTCCTGCAAAGGATAAGTTAGCCTCGGAAAAACCAATGCCAACCATTCAAAATATTAAAGCACAGGAGGACGCTCCTGAAAAAGATAAACTGTTGTGGAAAAATTATGGATGTACTTATGACAATGTTTCTAAACTCTGGACCACTCCCGCGGAACAGACTTGCAGGTCTGACAAGTTGGCCCTATGGGTTATTGAATGTATGCATTTTGCTACTCATTGTGGAGCAAGGACAACAAGTGACACACTTTTGGTCACTTGGTGGCACCCTAGACTCCTGGCGCTGGCCCAGAACATCAGTAGTCGTTGCCTGGTTTGCAAGCAGCATAATCCAGGGAAGGGAGTCCCCTGTGATTGGGGTAAGACACCCCTACCCAAAGGTCCCTTTGAGACATTGCAGTTGGACTACATTGAGTTGCAAAGAGTTCAGTGTTACAAATATGTGTTAGTAATAGTAGATGTGTTTAGCAAATGGATCGAAGCCTACCCTACCCTGGACAATAAGGCTCAAACTGTTGTTAAGGTGTTAATGAGGGAAATTGTTCCTAGATATGGTATCCCAGCTCGACTGAGTTCCGATAATGGCCCTCATTTTATTGGCCAAGTTAACAAAGAATTCTGTTCCCAGATGCGCATTAACCAGCAGCTGCATTGTGCCTGCCGACCCCAAGCTGCGGGACTGGTTGAACGTGCTAATCAAACTCTTAAAACCAAGCTTGCAAAACTGGTAGCATCAACCGGACTCAATTGGCTCAAACTCCTTCCTATAGCCCTATTCCAGATCCGAACCACTCCCACCGGTAAGGCTAGACTGACCCCCGCTGAGGTCATTTATGGTAGGCCCCTTAGGACCCCCTGGAATCAGAATGTCCCCTCCACTGTCCAATTCCACCACATGACTGAGGAAATGACCACCTATGTTCTTTCTCTGACACAGGCTCTGCGAATAGCCCACAACCAGGTTCGAGATGCTCACCTCGACCTCCCAGTTTTACCCGAATCGTCCCTCGTGGCACCAGGGAAGTATGTCCTGATTAAGAAATGGATTCGGAAGGGATTAGAGCCACGATGGGAGGGGCCTTTTCAGGTGTTACTTACTACCCCCACTGCAGCTAAGGTTGAGGGGAGAAGTGCCTGGGTTCACCTGCACCACTGCAAGCTCACCACCCTCTAACGAACCTATTTTACTGGTTATTCTAACTCCTGTTTCTGTTCCAGACTTTCTCTTCTCCATAGTTGAACAAGGTCCTCTCTCGCAGCGTCCTGACTAAACGAGTGGGTCCCGAGGAGACCAGTTTGAACTTCTACCCGTAGTGATAGACAACCAGCTACACCGACGGTGACCTAAGAGAGGCGAGAAAACCGAACTCTTTTAATCAGCAAAATATTCGGACTATTTATCCTTGTCCATAGAGACGCTACAAGAAACATTTTGTTCCCGAGTAATAAGATGAAACTGTGTCTGTGTGCCACAGTCTGTATAATAGCGTTGGTGTACGACAGGTGCGGCGCATGGGAGGGGAGACTGAAACGAGAGCTCCATGTAAACACCTTTTTGTACATGTCTTATGTTTATGCGCAAAATGGGAACTTTTCTAGATGCTGGGTGTGCTCACATATCCCTATACATTCCAAAGGTGGAATTCCTTTGCGCCCCGTTCCACTGGCCCTAACTGAGACTGTCAAGTGGCTTCTGAGCCAGACTAGCATGGGAGGAGGGGGGGCCAATGCAAATACGAGAGATGAAAGGCGGGTCAAAAGGGGGATCACGGAGGGCAGGAGGAGCAATATACCGTTACCACGTGGACAACCATAGGGACGTTACCAAGTGGGAGAGTGCTGGGTACCCAATTAGTCAAACGTTCCAGGGATGGTATTAACCAACCTACGACCGTGAAAAGGAACCCCCATTCTTAGCACTGACTAATACCTCGGGGATTGGGAGGCCAACCGGGAACATATGTTTAACCCGAAATGACACCAGTAGCAAGGGACATATCATAGGGTACAGCAATTGCAAACACAGTCTCAACATCACCACAGGTGCACGAGTCACTATCCTCTCTCACCTTCCGAATAAAACAGGTGGAGGTCTGTGGGCCCAGTCTTGGGACCCGGAAACAATATATCAGAAGGCAGCGTATAACGGCACATATTTTGTGTGCGGTCCTGGTTGCCTAGGCGATGGACAGGGTCCTGCTATCTGGGATATGTGGTGCCATTTGTGCGGCAAATACGTACCCTGGCGGAAGCACATGCCTCCAGCTGACACAAGCAAGCCCTCACCCCCGCCAAAAGGTTCTTTGGAGTCATGATGTTCCCATACGGGATAGGACGCATCATGGATGAAGTACAGAACCTAGAGAGGGTATTGGAACAGATAACTAACCATACTGCTGAAGCTCTGGAGGACATCACGGCCGAAATGGTAGCAATGCGGACCGTAGCATTACAAAACCGAATGGCCCTCGATTATCTGTTAGCTGAGAAAGGGGGAACGTGTGCCCTGATAGGATCTGAATGTTGCACTTACATTCCCGATAGTTCAGAAAACATAACCAATCTCGTTGATCATATAAGAAGGGAGGTGAAGAAGTTATCCACGCCAGCAGGAGGATCTAGCTGGTTTGATTGGCTATTAGATGGATCCTGGGGATCCTATCTAATGCATGGGGCAATTATTCTCATCGTAGTAATAATTACCTGTTGCTTGATTGTTGGTTGCTTTAACCTTTGTTGTAAAGTCATGATGGCAAGGTTAGCAAACCCTCTTGTGGTCACAGGCTCCCGGGTTATGATCCAGCAAACTAAAGACCTACTCGACAAGAAGGTTCAGGAAAGAGAGTGTGAATGGCTGAATGCGATACTCCTAGAATAATCCTAAGGCTTCTCATGGAATGATAAAAGGGGGAAATGAGAATGTATACTGAGAATGTATACAGACATTGAAGTTGAGAATGTGGGAAAATGTATAGGGACAGTGAAAATTGAACAAAGGATTCATGGAGGAATAGCCTTAAAAATCTCAGACTGCAAATGTTACAACAGACACAACTAACAGACTGGCTCCAAGGTCTTACTAGTCATACCACTAAACTTGAAACATTAACAGGGAAAGAAAGGCTCACTGTGTAAAAACAGCCCATACAGATGTCGGCTCATGAGTGGACAAAGGGAAGGAGGGATCAAAGGGGATAGGCTGAACTGAATGTCATTCTAATTGTATCTTGTACTGAAAATGTATAACCGTTGCACCTTTACAATGCAACGGCACTTGTCCGTAGGAAGTGGGTGCGTTCTATAGAGAGAGCATTCCTTCTTTCTGATAAGTCCCGGCCGATGAATCTAACAATAAAGTCTGCTTTGTTATAAGCGGCAACGGTGTTCGACTCAGTGAATTCGCTGAACCAGATTGAGGGAAAATAATCCACATTTAACTGCAACCCCTCCTCCTTTAATACTTCCCTCTCTATCCCATCTGAAAACACTGTAACCAGGAATGTTGAGCTGCCATACCTGCCCTTCTTTCAGCCATGTCTCAGTAACAGTACTCCCACGTGTGCTTGCAGCTCATCTGCCTTATTCGCTATAGTCCTTTAGTGGTGCCAAACTCCCTTGCTGTCTATTTTCCAGCCCTTGTTTCTTATATCTTCCAAATTCACTTTCTACTTTTTTGCTGCCCAATTTCAGCTTTGGTTCTCTCCCCACTGAATCTATTCTCCAGTTCCCATCCCCCTGCCAAGCTAATTTAAACCCTCCCAAACAGCACTAGCAAACCCTCCCACAAGGATACTGGTCCCAGCTTTGTTGAGATGCAACCCTTTCGGCTTGTACAGGTCCCATCTCCTCCAGAAACGGTCCCAATGTCTCAGGAATCTAAAGCCGTCCCACCTGCACCATCTCTCCAGCCATGCATTCATCTTCTCTGTCCTCCTATTTCTGTACTCACTAGCACGTGGCATCAGCAGTAACCCGGAGATTACTACCTTTGAGGTTCTGCTTTTTAATCTCTCTCCTAGCTCCCTAAACTCTGCCTGCAGGACCTCATCCCTCTTTCTACCTGTCATTGGTACCGATATGGACCACGACCTCTCCCCCAGAATGCCTTGCAGCCGCTCTGTGACATCATTGACCCTGGCACTAGGGAGGCAACATACCATCCTGGAGTCACGTCTGCGGCCGCAGAAACACCCGTCTGCTCCCCTGACTATCGAATTTCCTACTACTATTGCTCTGCCATTTATCTTCCTCTCCTCCCTTGTGCAGCTGAGCCACCCATGGTGCCTCGGACTTGGCTCTGGCTGCACTCCCCAGAGGCACCATTGCCCTCACTAATACTCATAACAGAATACTGGTTGAAAAGCAAGATGGACTCCTGCACTACCTGCCTAGTCTTCCTCATCTGTCTGGTGGTTACCCATTCCCACTCTGCCTGCACACTTTTAAGCTGCAGAGTGACCACCTCTAGAAACATGCTATCCACAAAATTCTCAGTCTCGCGGATGCACTGCAGTGACGCCAACCGCAGCTCAAGCTCCGAAACGCGGAGCTCGAGTTGCTGTAGCTGTTAACACTTCCTTCACATGTGGTTGTTCAGGCTACGCGAAGCATCCAGGACTTCCCACGTGGCACAAGATGTGCACTCCATGGGACCATGCCCTGCCATGCCTCTATTTAATAGATTAAACTACACTAGCAGACATAAACTTAAAACTTAACAAGGGGGTCTTGTATACAACTCCCACTAATGTTTTCTGCCCCTTGCTGTTTCTTTGCTCCACTCAAATGGATTCTACCTGATTTTCAGAGCTAAGATCCTTTCTGTCTACTGTCTTTATCCCATCCTTTATCAGGGCTGCCCCTCCTCCTTTTCCATTTTGCCTATCTCTTCTAAAAGCTAAGTATCCTGGAATATTTAGTTCCCAAACATGGTCACTTTGCAACCAAGTCTCCGTAATGGCTATTAGATCAAATCTATTCATTTCTATCAGCGCTATTAATTCATCTATTTTGTTGTGAATGCTTCGTGCAGATATAGTGCCTTTACCTTTGACTTATTTCTATTCTTCCCTGATGTCACCTTAGTCACTGATGCCCTATTACCTTAGTTACTCCCTCTGTCCCTTCTTGACCCACTCTGCTCATTTGTCCCCAAAACTCTACTCTGCCCTAGAGCCATTAATATTTCTCTTGCTGCTTTTAAGTTTACTCATTCCTGAATCCTCCCACCCCATGTTCACTTTCACTAATACTTTCCTTTTTACATACCTATAGAAACTTTTACAATCTGTTTTTATGTCTCTTGCTGGTGTACCTTTATAGAATCCCCCATCAACAACATCCTGTGGGTGACCATTGACCAGCCACATAAATACTGTGGTTACAAGAGGTCAGAGGCTGGGTATTCTGTGGCGAGTGACTCACCTCCTGACTCCCCCAAGCCTTTCCACCACCTGCAAGGCATGATAGTCTGCATCCCAGAGTACTTAAGGAAGTGGCCCTAGAAATAGTGGATGCATTGGTGATCATTTTCCAACAGTCTATCAACTCTGGATCAGTTCCTATGGACTAGCTAATGTAACACCACTTTTTTAAAAAGGAGGGAGAGAGAAAACGGGTATTTATAGACTGGTTAGCCTGATATCAGTAGTGAAGAAAATGTTGGAATCAATTATTATGTAATAGCAGCACATTTATTTGGAAAGCAGTGACAGGATCGGTCCAAGTCAGCATGGATTTCTGAAAGGGAAATCATGCTTGACAAATCTTCTAGAATTTTTTGAGGATGTAACTAGTAGAGTGGACAAGGGAGAACCAGTGGATGTGGTGTATTTGGACTTTCAAAAGGCTTTTAAAAGGTCCCACACAAAAGAGATTAGTGTGCAAAATTAAAGCACATGGTATTGAGGGCAATGTATTGACGTGGATAGAGAACTGGTTGGCAGACAGGAAGCAGAGAGTCGGGATAAACGGGTCCTTTTCAGAATGGGAGGCAGTGACTAGTGGGGTGCCGCAGGGCTCAGTCTGGGACCCTAGCTACTTAGAATATACATCAATGATTTAGATGAAGGAATTGAGTGTAACATCTTCAAGTTTGCAGAGGACACTAAGCTGGGTGGCGGTGTGAGCTGTGAGGAGGACGCGAAGAGACTGCAGGGTGACTTGGATAGGTTAGCTGAGTGGCCAAATGCATAGCAGATGCAGTATAATGTGGATAAATGAAAGATTATCCACTTTGGTGGCAAAAATGAAAGCAGATTATCTGAATGGCGGCAGATTAGGAAAAGGGGAGGTGCAACGAAACCTGGGTGTCATGGTACATCAGTCATTGAAAGTTGGCATGCAGGTACAGCAGGCGGTGAAGGCGGCAAATGGCATATTGACCTTCATAGCTAGGGGATTTGAGTATAGGAGCAGGGGTCTTACTTCAGTTGCACAGGGTCTTGGTGAGGCCCAACCGGGAATATTGTGTTCAGTTTTGGTCTCCTAATCTGAGGAAGGACGTTCTTGCTATCGAGGGAATGCAGCGAAGGTTCACCAGATTGATTCCCAGGATGGCAAGACTGGCATGAGGAGAGACTGCATCGACTAGGCTTATATTCACTGGAATTTAGATGAATGAGAGGGGATCTCAGAAACATATAAAATTATGACGGGACTGGACAGGTAAGATGCAGGAAGAATGTTTCCGATGTTGGGGAAGTCCAGAACCAGGGGTCACAGTCTAAGGATAAGGGGTAAGCCATTTAGGACCGAGATGAGGAGAAACTTCTTCACTCAGTTGTTAACCCATGGAATTCTCTACCGCAATAAGTTGTTGATGCCAGTTTCATTGGATATATTCAAGAGGGAGTTAGATATGGCCATTACGGCTAAAGGGATCAAGGGATATGGAGAGAAAGCAGGAAAGGGGTACGGAGAGAAAGCAGGAAAGGGGTACTGAGGTGAATGATCAGCCATGATCTTATTGAATGGTGGTGCAGGCTCGAAGGCCCTACTCCTGCACCTATTTTCTATGTTTCTATGTCAGGAATATTTTCCACTTGCCTGGATGAGTGCAGCAACACAAGCAGCTCAACACCATCCAGGACAAAGCAACCGGCTTGATTGGCACCCCATCCACCACCAGAAACATTCACTTCCTCCACCATCGGCGCACCATGACTGCAGTGTGTACCATCTGCAAGATGCACAGCAGCAACTCACCATGGCTTCTTTGACAGCATCTCTACTATTTAGAAGGACAAGGGCAGCAAGCGCATGGAACACCATCACCAGAAAGTTCCCCTCCAAGTCACACACCATCCTGACTTGAAAATAAATTGCCGTTCCTTTGCCGCTGGGTCAAAATCCTGGAACTGCCCAACAGCACTGTGGGAATACCTTCACCACACGGACTCACCACCACCTCAAGGGGAATTACAGATGGGCAATAAATGCTGGCCTTGCCAGGACGCCCACATCCCATGAATGAATAAAATAAAACAAGACTACATGTTGCTAAGATCCTCGTGGTAAAGTTACACATTTCACGATTAGAGTGGTTGCTCCGGGCACAAGAAGAGTTGACAACATTTTGAAATACAAGAGCTAAGCCAGTTAGGGGGAAAAAAAACAGTTGCGCTCCTTGCCACAGAGCCCGTACATGTAAAGATCAGTTGCTTTTTATATACTGCTCTTGCATCACCTGCTGCCGATGCACAGATCTGGCAGAGGGCAGCAACGGAACGCAATGGATTTTAAAAAAGACTAGTGGTCTAGGAATCAACAGTCCAGGCACCACATTTTTACTGTCTTTCACTCTGCCGGTCTTCGTGCAACTTATTAACATGCTGCAGCGGTGTAAATCCAGTAGATGCAGCATGTTGTGATACCTGTACCAGCAGCTATTCCACAGAGGTGTGACACAACACACCAGCCAAACTGACAGTCCACCTCCGGCACAGAATGACTGAGAGATCAGCCCTGGGTATATCATCATCATAGGCAGTCCCTCAAGCGAGGATGACTTGCTTCCATGCCAAAAAAGGGATGAGTTCACAGGTGTTTCAATGAAGGATCTAATATTCCAGATCCTGAACTACATCATGAAGGGTGGAAGATGCCTGTGTGTGGATTTTTTTTTAAATGTGTGGTGGCCGTTGCACTACACGGGCTTGACAGAGCTTGGTCTTGGCCCAGTGGCAAGGTTTACTCAAGACTAACTGGAGACCAGCTCTGCTGCACAGACCTAGTGCGCACACACATATCGCAGTGTGGGCTGGCCCGTGCTGCCCCTGGGCCCTCGCCTCTTCTGGGCCCCAGATTCACACCTCTGCTGGGCCCCGGTCACTTCCCTGGGTATAAAAAGGGTGAGGGGATCCCAATGCTCCAAAACCCTGACATGAGATATTAAAAGTAGCTAACAGGCAACTAAACAGCAACGCAAGTGGATCAAATTAATTTAGCTGTGTGCCTCAGTGGGTAGTACACTCGCCGGAGTCAGAGGGCTTTGTGGGTTCAAGTCCTACTCTTGAGCACATAAATCTAGCCTGACACTCCAGTGACAGAGGCCAACAGTCCCATTGCAGTGCTGAGGGAGTGCCGCATTGTCGGAGGTGCGTCTTTCGGATGAGACGTTAAACCGAGGCCCCATCTGCCCTCTCAAGTGGACGTAAAAGATCCCATAGCACTATTTTGAAGAGCAGGGGAGTTATCCTCGGTGTCCTGGACAATAATTATCCCTCAATCAACATCACTAAAGCAGATTATCTGGTCATTATCACATTGCTGTGTGTGGGAGCTTGCTGTGCGCAAGTTGGATGCCGCGTTTCCCGCATTACAACAGTCACTACACTCCAAATGTAAAGCGCTTTGGGACGTCCCGAGGTTGTGAAAGGCGCTATATAAATGCAAGTCTTGTATAACAGCAATGTTGCCCCAGCATTGGCGATGCCAATAAAGGTGCACCCTGAGCTCAGGGTAACCGAGCCCCGGAACCGGGGCAGCAGCCTCCCGAACCCACCCGGTGCAGGCTCCAGCCACTGCCCCGAGGCCGTCTTCCGTGCCCCTCACTGACCGGGCCCCCGACTCCGGGCCGTGCCCCTCACTGACAGCCCCGGTCCCGGGAGGCGGGCCGTGCCCCTCACTGACAGCCCCGGTCCCGGGAGGCGGGCCGTGCCCCTCACTGACAGCCCCGGCCCCGGGAGGCGGGCCGTGCCCCTCACTGACAGCCCCGGCCCCGGGAGGCGGGCCGTGCCCCTCACTGACGACCCCGGCCCCGGGAGGCGGGCCGTGCCCCTCACTGACAGACCCGCCGCCGCCGCCGCCGCCGCCGCCTTCTTACCGGATTCGGCAATGCGAGTGCCGCCCCGCCAGCTCGCCGCCATCCCGCGCCCGCCAACCGCCGCCGTTTCAAACACAAACCGCCGCTCCCGCCTCTCATTGGGCGGCGCCCACGCGACGTGTTTCAAAATCCACCAATCGCAGTGCCCCTGGCCCCGCCCCCTCGCCGCTGCTCAGTGACTCGGACTGTACACAGTGGACACTGGGACTGTATTCACTGGGCGCGGACACACTGGACACTGGGACTGTACACACTGGGCCCGGACACACTGGACACTGGGACTGAACACACTGGACACTGGGACTGTACACACTGGGCTCGGACACTGGCCCCAGATACACTGGACACTGGGACTGGACACACTGGACAATCGAACTGTATAAACTGGGACTGGACACTGGGCCCGGACACACTGGGACTGGACACACCGGACAGTGGGACTGTACACACTGGGCCCGGGCGCACTGGACACTGTGTCCGAAGGCACTGGGACTGGACACACTGGACAGTGGGACTGTATACACTGGGACTGGACACACTGGACATTGTGGCTGGACACACTGGACACTGGGACTGAATACACTGGGACTGTACATACTGGACACTGGGCCCGGACACACTGGGACTGGACACAATGGACACTGGGAATCTACTCACTGGACACTGGGCCCGGACACACTGAGACTGGACAGTGGGACTATATACGCTGGGACTGGACACTGGGCCTGAAGACACTGAGACTGGACACGCTGGACACTGGGCCCGGACACACTGGACACTGGGCCTGGACACACTGGACAATGGGACTGTATAAACTGGGACCGGACACACTGGACACTGGCCCCAGACACCCTGGGACTGAACACACTGGGACTGGACACACCGGACACTGGGACTGTACACACTGGGCCCGGACACACTGGGACTGTACACACTGGGCCCGGACACACTGGGACTGGACACTGGCCCCAGACACACTGGGTACGGACACACTGGACACTGGGCCCGGACACACTGGGACTGGACACACTGGACAATGGGACTGTATAAACTGGGACTGGACACACTGGACACTGGGCCCGGATACACTGGGACTGGACACACTGGACAGTGAGACTGTACACACTGGGCCCGAACGCACTGGGACTGGACACACTGGACAGTGGGACTGTATACACTGGGACTTGACACACTGGTCATTGTGGCTGGACACACTGAGATTGGACACACTGGACACTGGGACTGTATACACTGGGACTGTACACACTGGGACTGGACACAATGGACACTGGGACTGGACATACCGGACACTGGGAATCTACTCACTGGACACTGGGCCCGGACACACTGGGACTGGACAGTGGGACTGTATACGCTGGGACTGGACACACTGGACACTGGGCACGGATACACTGAGACTGGACACTGGGCCCGGACACACTGGACACTGGGACTGGACACACTGGACACTGAGACTGGATCTGCTGGACACACTGGGACTGGACACACCAGACACTGGGAATGTACACTGGGCCCGGATATACTGAGACTGGACACTGGGCCCGGACACACTGGACACTGGGCCCGGACACACTGGGACTGGACACACCGGACACTGGGACTGTACACACTGGACACTGGGCCCGGATACACTGGGACTGGACACACTGGACAGTGGGACTGGACACACTGGACACTGGGACTGGATATACTGGACACACTGGGGCTGGACACATTGGACACTGGGCCTGGACACACTGGGACTGAACACACATGGCCCAGACACACTGGACACTGGGACTGGATATACTGGACACACTGGGACTGGACACATTGGACACTGGGCCTGGACACACTGGGACTGTAAACACTGGGACTGGACACTGGGCCCGGACACACTGCACATTGGGCCCGGACACACTGGGACTGGACACACTGGACACTGTGACTGGACACACCGGACACTGGGACTGTACACACTGGACACTGGGCCCGGATACACTGGGACTAGACACACTGGACAGTGGGACTGGACACACCGGGACTGGACACACTGGACACTGGGCCTGGATACACAAGGACTTGACACACTGGACAGTGGGACTGGACACACTGAACACTGGGACTGGACACTAGGCCCGGACACACTGGGACTGGACACACCGGACACTGGGACTGTACACACTGGACACTGGGCCCGGACACGCTGGGGCTGGACACACTGGGCCCAGACACACTGGACACTGGGACTGGATATACTGGACACACTGGGATTGGATACATTGGACACTGGGCTTGGACACACTGGGACTGTAAACACTGGCACTGGACACTGGGCCTGGACACACTGGACATTGGGCCCGGACACACTGGGACTGGACACACTGGACACTGGGCCCGGACACACTGGGACTGTATACACTGGGACATTCATCATCACAGACAGTCCCTCGGAATCGAGGAAGACTTGCTTCCATTCCAGAAGTGAGTCCTTAGGTGGCTGAACAGTCCAATACAAGAGCCGCAGTCCCTGTCACAGGTGGGACAGATAGTCGTTGAGGGAAGGGGTGGGTGAGACAGGTTTGCCGTACGCTCTTTCCGCTGCTTGCGCTTGCTTTCTGCATGCTCTCGGCGTTGAGACTCGAGGAGCTCAGCGCCCTCCCGGATGCACTTCCACCACTTAGGACTGTCTTTGGCCAGGGACTCCCAAGTGTCAGTGGGGATGTTGCACTTTATCAGAGAGGCTTTGAGGGTGTCCTTGTAACGTTTCCGCTGCCCACCTTTGGCTCGTTTGTCGTGAAAGAGCTCTGAAGAGAGCACTTGCTTTGGGAGTCTCGTGTCTGGCATGCGAACGATATGGCCTGCCCAGCGGAGCAAATCGAATGTGGTCAGTGCTTCAATGCTGGGGATATTGGCCTGGACGACGACACTATTGTTGGTGCATCTGTCCTCCCAGGGGATTTGCAGGATCTTGCGGAGGCATCGTTGGTGGTATTTCTCCAGCAACTTGAGGTGTATTCTGTACATGGTCCATGCCTCTGAGCCATATAGGAGGGTGGGTATTACTACAGCCCTGGAAACCATGAGCTTGGTGGTACATTTGAGGGCCTGGTCTTCGAACACTCTTTTCCTCAGGCGGCTAAAGGCTGCACTGGCGCACTGGAGGCGATGTTGAATCTCCGCATCAATGTCTACCTTTGTTGATAAAAGGCTCCCGAGGTATGGGAAGTGGTCCACGTTGACGGGGGCGGAGCCGTGAGTCTTGGTGACTGGGGGGGGCAGTGCTGTGCGACGAGGACAGGCTGGTGGAGGACCTTTGTCTTACGGATGTTAAGCGTAAGGCCCATGCTTTCATATCCCTCGGTGAATACATCGACTATGTCCTGGAATTCAGCCACAGAATGTGCGCAGACGCAGGCGTCGTCCGCGTACTGCAGTTCAACGACAGAGGTTGGGGTGATCTTGGACCTGGTCTGGAGACGGCGTAGGTTAAAAAGCTTCCCACTGGTTCTGTAGTTTAGTTCCACTCCAGCGGGGAGCTTGTTGACAGTGAGGTGGAGCATGGCAGCGAGGAAGATTGAGAAGAAGGTTCGAGCGATGACGCAGCCCTGTTTGACCCCAGTTCAGACGTGGATTGGGTCTGTAACTGATCCACTGGTAAGGATCATGGCCTGCAGGTCGTCGTGGAGCAGGCGGAGGATGGTACCGAACTTTTGGGGGCATCCGAAATGGAGGAAGACGCTCCATAGACCCTCGCGGTTGACAGTGTCAAAGTCCTTTGTGAGGTCGAAGAAGGCCAGGTATAAGGGCTGGTGCTGCTCCCTGCATTTTTCCTGTAGCTGTTATGCTGCCTCGTAGAAATCTGCACTGTGACTCCGGGAGGAGTTCCTCGGCCACGGGAAGAAGACGGTTGAGGAGGACTCTAGCGACGACTTTCCCAGTGGCTGATAGCGGGGAGATTCCTCTGTAGTTGCCGCAGTCGGATTTGTTCCCCTTTTTAAAAATGGACATGATCACTGCATCTCTGAGATCCCCCGGCATGCTCTCCTCCCTCCAGATGAGAGCGATGAGATCGTGTATCCGCACCAGGGGTGCCTCTCCGCCATACTGCAATGCCTCAGCAGGGATTCCATCCGCACCCGTGGCCTTGTTTTTAAGCTGTCTTAGGCTTTTTCTACCTCGTGCAGTGTTGGGGCCTTGCTGAGGTGGTGCCGGGTAGCATGCTGCGGGATGGAGTCGAGAACACTCGAGTCGAAGGCAGGGTCTCGATTGAGGAGATCTTCAAAGTGCTCCTTCCAGCGGGCCCTGACTGCCTCGGTGTCCTTGATGAGTGTTTCCCCATTCTTGGCCAGGAATGGGGTGGGGCCTTGGGAGTTTGGACCATAGGTGGCCTTGACTGCGATGAAGAATCCTCGTATGTCGTGGCTGTCGGCCAGTTGTTATATCTCGTGTGCTTTCTCCATCCACCACCTGTTCTTTAGGTCCCGGGTTTTTTGTTGGACCTCAGCCTTGAGCCGCCTCTAATGCTGCTTTGCTGCTCCCGCGTTGGGTTGTTGTTTAAGGCTCAGAAATGCCCTGCGCGTGTGATCTATTAGCTCTTGGATCTCCTGATCATTCTCATCAAACCAGTCCTGGTGTTTCCTGGTTGAGTGACCGAGCGTTCCTTTGCAGGCACTGGTTATAGAGGCCTGGAGGGCAGACCAAGCGCTGTGGGCATTCTGCGTCTCGGGGATCATCAAGGCACGCCAGGTTAGCTGTGAGGCACTGGCTGTATATGGCTCTCTTAGCTGGGTCTTTAAGTGCTCCGGCATTGACTTTTTTGCGGCACTGCTTCTGCTGTCCCCTCTGCTTTGGCGTTATGTTTATATCGATGATGGATCGGATTAGGCGATGGTCCGTCCAACAGTCGTCAGCTCCTGTCATGGCGCGGGTGATGTGTACATTCTTGCGATCCTTGGCTCGGACGATGACATAGTTGAGTAGGTGCCAGTGCTTGGAGCTAGGGTGTTGCTACGATGCCTTGTATTTGTCCCTCTGGCGGAACAAGGTGTTGGTGATGACAAATTGTTTTGGGGAAATTGATGGGATTGAAGGCCGATAAATCCCCAGGGCCTGATGGATTGCATCCTAGAGTACTTAAGGAGGTGGCCTTGGAAATAGCGGATGCATTGACAGTCATTTTCCAACATTCCATTGACTCTGGATCAGTTCCTATGGAGTGGAGGGTAGCCAATGTAACCCCACTTTTTAAAAAAGGAGGGAGAGAGAAAACAGGGAATTATAGACCGGTCAGCCTGACCTCAGTAGTGGGTAAAATGATGGAATCAATTATTAAGGATGTCATAGCAGTGCATCTGGAAAATGGTGACATGATAGGTCCAAGTCAGCATGGATTTGTGAAAGGGAAATCATGCTTGACAAATCTTCTGGAATTTTTTGAGGATGTTTCCAGTAAAGTGGACAAAGGAGAACCAGTTGATGTGGTATATTTGGACTTTCAGAAGGCTTTCGACAAGGTCCCACACAAGAGATTAATGTGCAAAGTTAAAGCACATGGGATTGGGGGTAGTGTGCTGATGTGGATTGAGAACTGGTTGTCAGACAGGAAGCAAAGAGTAGGAGTAAACGGGTACTTTTCAGAATGGCAGGCAGTGACTAGTGGAGTGCCGCAAGGTTCTGTGCTGGGGCCCCAGCTGTTTACATTGTACATTAATGATTTAGACGAGGGGATTAAATGCAGTATCTCCAAATTTGCAGATGATACTAAGTTGGGTGGCAGTGTGAGCTGCGAGGAGGATGCTATTAGGCTGCAGAGTGACTTGGATAGGTTAGGTGAGTGGGCAAATGCATGGCAGATGAAGTATAATGTGGATAAATGTGAGGTTATCCACTTTGGTGGTAAAAACAGAGAGACAGACTATTATCTGAATGGTGACAGATTAGGAAAAGGGAAGGTGCAACGAGACCTGGGTGTCATGGTACATCAGTCATTGAAGGTTGGCATGCAGGTACAGCAGGCGGTTAAGAAAGCAAATGGCATGTTGGCCTTCATAGCGAGGGGATTTGAATACAGGGGCAGGGAGGTGTTGCTACAGTTGTACAGGGCCTTGGTGAGGCCACACCTGGAGTATTGTGTACAGTTTTAGTCTCCTAACTTGAGGAAGGACATTCTTGCTATTGAGGGAGTGCAGCGAAGGTTCACCAGACTGATTCCCGGGATGGCGGGACTGACCTATCAAGAAAGATTGGATCAACTGGGCTTGTATTCACTGGAGTTCAGAAGAATGAGAGGGGATCTCATAGAAACGTTTAAAATTCTGACGGGTTTAGACAGGTTAGATGCAGAAAGAATGTTCCCAATGTTGGGGAAGTCCAGAACCAGGGGTCACAGTCTGAGGATAAGGGGTAAGCCATTTAGGACCGAGATGAGGAGAAACTTCTTCACCCAGAGAGTGGTGAACCTGTGGAATTCTCTACCACAGAAAGTAGTTGAGGCCAATTCACTAAATATATTCAAAAGGGAGTTAGATGAAGTCCTTACTACTCGGGGGATCAAGGGTTATGGCGAGAAAGCAGGAAGGGGGTACTGAAGTTTCATGTTCAGCCATGAACTCATTGAATGGCGGTGCAGGCTAGAAGGGCTGAATGGCCTACTCCTGCACCTATTTTCTATGTTTCTATGTTTCTATGACAAGTTCGTGCTCTAGACACTTTGTCAGGAGTAGGGTACCGCTGGAGTTGGCTTTCCCTACCCCCTCTCTGCCAATTACGCCACCCCAGAGGTCTGTGTCCTTGCCGACCCTGGCGTTGAAGTCATCGAGGAGGGTCAGTTTGTTGTCCGCGGGGACGCAGGACAGGGATTTTTCGCGGTTGGAGTAAAAACCCTCTTTGGCCTCATCAGTTGCATCGAGTGTTGGGGCGTACGCACTGATGACTGTGGCGCACTGGTTCCAGGATAGGGTAAATCGAAGAATCATGAGACGTTCGTTAACCCCACAAGGGAGCCTTTGAGGCGGTCAACCAGCTTGTTTTTAATGGCGAAGCCGACTCTGTGGAGGCGGCGCTCTTCCTCTGGTTTCCCTTTCCAGACGAAGGTGTAACCTCCACCTTGTTCCTTGAGCTGGCCTTCCCCTGCCCGCTGGGTCTTGCAAAGGGCGGTGATGTCGATATCAAAGCGCCTAAGTTCCCGGGCAACTATGGCAGTACGGCATTCTGGCCTGGGACTGGACACAATGGGACAGTACACACTGGATCTGGACACACTGGAACAGTACACACTGGGTCTGGGCACACTGGGTCTGGACGCTCTGGGTCTGGGCACACTGGGTCTGGGCACACTCGGACGGTACACACTGCGTCTGGACACACTGGGTCTGGACATACAGGGTCTGTACACACTGGGTCTGGGCACACTGGATCTAGACAGATTGGACAGTACACATTGGATCTGGACACTGGGACAGTACACACTGGGTCTGGGCACACTGGGTCTAGACACACTGGACCTGGACACACTGGACCTGGACACACTGGGACAGTACACACTGGGTCTGGGCACACTAGATCTAGACACATTGGGACAGTGCACACTGGATCTGGACACTGGGACAGTACACACTGGGTCTGGGCACACAGGGTCTAGACACACTGGGTCTGGATACACTGCATCTGGACACACTGGGACTGTATACACTGGGTCTGGGCACACTGGGACAGTACACACTGGGTCTGGACACACAGGGTCTGGACACACTGGGACAGTACACACAGGGTCTAGACACACTGGGTCTGGATACACTGGATCTGGACACACTGGGACTGTATACACTGGGTCTGGGCACACTGGGACAGTACATACTGGGTCTGGACACACAGGGTCTGGACACACTGGGACAGTACACACTGGGTCTGGGCACACTGGATCTAGACAGATTGGGACAGTACACATTGGATCTGGACACTGGGACAGTACACACTGGGTCTGGGCACACGGGGTCTAGACACACTGGGTCTGGATACACTGGATCTGGACACACTGGGACTGTATACACTGGGTCTGGGCACACTGGGACAGTACACACTGGGTCTGGGCACACTGGGTCTGGGCACACTGGGACAGTACACACTGGGACTGGACACACTGCGACAGTGCACACTGGGTCTATACACACTGGGTCTAGGCACACTGGATCAGGGCACACTGGGTCTGGGCACACTGGGTCTGGGCACACTGGGTCTGGATACACTGGGACGGTACACACTGGGTCTGGACACACTGGGACAGTACACACTGGGTCTGGGCACACTGGATCTGGACATACTGGAGCTGGACACAATGGATCTGGACACACTGGGTCTGGACACATGGGTCTGGGCACACTGGGTCTGGACACACTGGGACAGTAAACACTGGGTCTGGACACACTGGGTCTGGACACACTGGATCTGGACACACTGGGTCTGGGCACACTGGGTCTGGACACACTGGGTCTGGGCACACTGGGTCTGGGCACACTGGGTCTGGACACACTGGGACAGTAAACACTGGGTCTGGACACACTGGGTCTGGACACACTGGAACAGTACACACTGGGTCTGGGCACACTGGGTCTGGACGCACTGGGTCTGGGCACACTGGGTCTGGGCACACTGGGACGGTACACACTGGGTCTGGACACACTGGGTCTGGACACACAGGGTCTGGACACACTGGGACAGTACACACTGGGTCTGGACACACTGGGTCTGGACACACATGGTCTGGACACACTGGGACAGTACACACTGGGTCTGGGCACACTGGATCTAGATACCTTGGGACAGTGCACACTGGATGTGGACACTGGGACAGTACACAGTGGATCTGGGCACACTGGGTCTAGACACACTGGGTCTGGATACACTGGATCTGGACACACTGGGACAGTACACACTGGGTCTGGGCACACTGGGACAGCACACACTGGGTCTGGGCACACTGGGCCTGGGCACACTGGGACGGTACACACTGGGACTGGACACACTGGGACAGTGCACACTGGGTCTGGACACACTGGGTCTAGGCACACTGGATCTGGGCACACTGGGTCTGGACACACTGGGACGGTACACACTGGGTCTGGACACACTGGGTCTGGACACACTGGGTCTGGGCACACTGGATCTGGACATACTGGAGCTGGACACACTGGGTCTGGACACACTGGGTCTGGACACACTGGGTCTGGGCACACTGGGTCTGGACACACTAGGGCAGTACACAATGGGTCTGGACACACTGGGACGGTACACACTGGGACTGGACACACTGGGTCTGGGCACACTGGGACAGTACACACTGGGCCTGGACACACTGGGATTGTACACACTGGGTCTGGGCACACTGGGTCTGGACACACTGGGCCTGGACACACTGGGTCTGGGCACAGTGGGACGGTGCACACTGGGTCTGTGCACACTGGGTGTGGGCACATTGGATCTGGACACACTTGGTCGGGGACACACTGGGTCTGGGCACACTGGGTCTGGGAACACTGGATGGTGCATACTGGGTCTGGCCACACTAGGTCTGGGCACACTGGATCTGGACACACTGGGACAGTACACACTGGGTCTGGGCACACTGGGTCTGGACACTGGTTCTGGGCACACTGGGTCTGGGGACACTGGATCTGGTCACACTGGGCCTGGACACACTGGGACAGTACACACTGGGACAGTACACACTGGATCGGGACACACTGGGTCTGGGCACACTGGATCTGGACACACTGGGGCAGTACACACTGGGTCTGGGCACACTGGGTCGGGACACACTGGGTCTGGGCACACTAGGTCTGGACACACTGGAAAAATATACACTGGGTCTGGACAAACGGGGTCTGGCCACACTGGGTCTGGGCACACTGGGACAGTACACACTGGGTCTGGTCACACTGGGACAATACACACTGGATCTGGACACACTGGGTCGGGACACACTGGGTCTGGACACACTGGGACTGGACACACTGGGTCTGGACACACTGGGACTGGACACACTGGGTCTGAACACACTGGGTCTGGACACACTGGGTCTGGACACACTGGGTCTGGGCAAACTGGGATGGTACACACTGGGACAGTGCACACTGGGTCTGGGCACACTGGGGCTGGGCACACTGGATCTGGGCACACTGGGTCACATTAGGGTAGTACACACTGGGTCTGGACACACTGGGACGGTACACACCTGGACAGTACACATTGGGCCTGGACACACTGGGACAGTACACACTGGGTCTGGGCACACTGGGTCTGGACACACTGGGACTGGACACACTGGGTCTGGGCACACTGGGTCTAGGCACACTGGGTCTGGACACACTGGGACAGTACACACTGGATCTGGACACACTGGGTCTGGACACACTGGATCTGGGCACACTGGGTCTGGGCACACTGGATCTGGACACACTGGGTCGGGCACACTGGGTCTGGACACTGGGTCTGGGCACACTGGGTCTGGACACACTGGGTCTGGACACACTGCGTCTGGGCACACTGGGTCTAGGCACACTGGGTCTGGACACACTGGGACAGTACACACTGGATCTGGACACACTGGGTCTGGACACACTGGGTCTGGGCACACTGGATCTGGACACACTGGGTCGGGACACACTGGGCTGGGCACACTGGGTCTGGGCACACTGGGACGGTGCATACTGCGTCTGGCCACACTAGGTCTGGACACACTGGGTCTGGACACACTGGCTCTTGGCACACTGGGTCTGGACACACTGGGACAGTACACACTGGATCTGGGCACACTGGGTCGGGACACACTTGGACAGTACACACTGGGTCTGGGCACACTGGGACAGTACACACTGGCTCTGGACACACTGGGTCTGACACACTGGATATGGACACACTGGGACAGTACACACTGGGTCTGGGCACACTGGGTCGGGACACACTGGAAAAATATACACTGGGTCTGGGCACACGGGGTCTGGACACACTGGGTCTGGGCACACTGGGACAGTACACACTGGGTCTGGTCACACTGGGACAGTACACACTGGATCTGGACACACTGGGTCGGGACACACTGGGTCTGGACACACTTGGACTGGACACACTGGGTCTGGACACACTGGGACTGGACACACTGGGTCTGAACACACTGGGTCTGGGCAAACTGGGATGGTACACACTGGGACAGTACACACTAGGTCTGGGCACACTGGGGCTGGGCACACTGGATCTGGACACACTGTGTCACACTAGGGCAGTACACAATGGGTCTGGATACACTGGGACGGTACACACTGGGACTGGACACACTGGGTCTGGACACACTGGGACAGTACACACTGGGCCTGGACACACTGGGATGGTACACACTGGGTCTGGGCACACTGGGTCTGGACACACTGGGCCTGGACACACTGGGTCTGGGCACACTGGGACGGTGCACACTGGGTCTGTGCACACTGGGTGTGGGCACATTGGATCTGGACACACTTGGTCGGGACACACTGGGTCTGGGCACACTGGGTCTGGGAACACTGGATGGTGCATACTGGGTCTGGCCACACTAGGTCTGGGCACACTGGATCTGGACACACTGGGACAGTACACACTGGGTCTGGGCACACTGGGTCTGGACACTGGTTCTGGGCACACTGGGTCTGGCGACACTGGATCTGGTCACACTGGGCCTGGACACACTGGGACAGTACACACTGGGACAGTACACACTGGATCGGGACACACTGGGTCTGGGCACACTGGATCTGGACACACTGGGACAGTACACACTGGGTCTGGGCACACTGGGTCGGGACACACTGGGTCTGGGCACACTAGGTCTGGACACACTGGAAAAATATACACTGGGTCTGGAGAAAAAGGGGTCTGGCCACACTGGGTCTGGGCACACTGGGACAGTACACACTGGGTCTGGTCACACTGGGACAATACACACTGGATCTGGACACACTGGGTCGGGACACACTGGGTCTGGACACACTGGGACTGGACACACTGGGTCTGGACACACTGGGACTGGACACACTGGGTCTGAACACACTGGGTCTGGACACACTGGGTCTGGACACACTGGGTCTGGGCAAACTGGGATGGTACACACTGGGACAGTGCACACTGGGTCTGGGCACACTGGGTCTGGGCACACTGGATCTGGGCACACTGGGTCACATTAGGGTAGTACACACTGGGTCTGGACACACTGGGACGGTACACACTGGGACGGTACACACTGGGCCTGGACACACTGGGACAGTACACACTGGGTCTGGGCACACTGGGTCTGGACACACTGGGACTGGGCACACTGGGTCTGGGCACACTGGGTCTAGGCACACTGGGTCTGGACACACTGGGACAGTACACACTGGATCTGGACACACTGGGTCTGGACACACTGGATCTGGGCACACTGGGTCTGGGCACACTGGATCTGGACACACTGGGTCGGGACACACTGGGTTTTGGCACACTGGGTCTGGACACACTGGGACAGTACACACTGGATCTGGGCACACTGGGTCTGGACACTGGGTCTGGGCACACTGGGTCTGGACACACTGGGTCTGGACACACTGTGTCTGGGCACACTGGGTCTAGGCACACTGGGTCTGGACACACTGGGACAGTACACACTGGATCTGGACACACTGGGTCTGGACACACTGGGTCTGGGCACACTGGATCTGGACACACTGGGTCGGGACACACTGGGCTGGGCACACTGGGTCTGGGCACACTGGGACGGTGCATACTGCGTCTGGCCACACTAGGTCTGGACACACTGGGTCTGGACACACTGGCTCTTGGCACACTGGGTCTGGACACACTGGGACAGTACACACTGGATCTGGGCACACTGGGTCGGGACACACTTGGACAGTACACACTGGGTCTGGGCACACTGGGACAGTACACACTGGGCCTGGACACACTGGGTCTGGACACACTGGGACAGTACACACTGGGCCTGGACACACTGGGACGGTACACACTGGGTCTGGGCACACTGGGTCTGGACACCCTCCAAAACAGCACTAGCAAACCCTCCCACAAGGATACTGGCCCCAGCTCTGTAGAGGTGCAACCCTTTCGGCTTGTACAGGTCCCATCTCCCCCAGAAACGGTCCCAATGTCTCAGGAATCTAAAGCCGTCCCACTTGCACCATCTCTCCAGCCATGCATTCATCTTCTCTGTCCTCCTATTTCTGTACTCACTAGCACGTGGCATCAGCAGTAACCCGGAGATTACTACCTTTGAGGTTCTGCTTTTTAATCTCTCTCCTAGCTCCCTAAACTCTGCCTGCAGGACCTCGTCCCGCTTTCTTCCTGTCAGACTAGCGCGGATCTGGATACGCAATCCGAGATGCCAGAGGAGGAAGTGTATGGACTATATGCTTTAATAACCAAGAGTAAACCAATTTTGATTAATGTGAAGTTTAATGGGATACCGGTATCGATGGAACTGGACACGGGGGCGAGTCAATCGATCATGAATGAGAGGGCATTTAATAAGCTGTGGGATACTAAGACTGTGAGGCCCAGTCTGAGCCCTGTTAATGCCAAGCTGTGCACATACACCAAAGAACTGATAAAGGTGATTGGCAGTGCACAAATTAATGTGTCGTATAACGGTGCGGTTCACGAGTTACCGCTGTGGATTGTTCCAGGCAATGGCCCAACGCTGCTCGGCAGGAGCTGGTTGGAGAAAAATCAGATGCGACTGGAATGACATAAAGGCGTTGTCGTCAGAGGAAGCTACATGTGCCCAAGTATTGAGCAAGTTCCCCTCACTGTTCGAACCGGGTATCGGCAACTTCACGGGAGCCAAGGTGCAGATCCACGTGGACTCAGATGCAAGACTCATCCATCATAAAGCTCGGGCAGTTCCGTATATGAGGAAGGAGAAGGTCGAAATTGAACTGGACAGACTCCAACGTGAAGGGATCATATTACCGGTCGAATTTAATGAATGGGTCAGCCCCATTGTTCCTGTGCTGAAAAGTGATGGCACAGTCAGAATCTGTGGAGATGACAAGGCTGTGATCAACAGGGTTTTGAAACAAGATCAGTACCCATTACCGAAGGCTGATGACTTGTTTGCGGCACTAGCTGGAGGGAAGTCGTTCACAAAACTGGACTTGACGTCGACCTATATGATGCAGGAGTTGGTTGAGACGTCGAAGAGACTTACGTGCATTAACACGCACAAAGGACTGTTTATTTACCACAGGTGCCCGTTTGGAATTCACTCGGTTGCAGCAATATCAGAGGAATATGGAAAGTCTATTGAAATCCGTTCCCAGAACCGTCATGTTCCAAGATGATATCCTGATTACCGGTCATGACTACAAGGAACATCTGAACAACCTGGAAGAGGTTCTACTGTGTTTGGACAGAGTGGGACTCAGACTTAAATGCTCGAAGTGTGTCTTCATGGCACCGGAGGTCGAATTCCTCGGGAGTAAAATCGCCGCTGATGGCATCAGACCTACTGACGTGAAAACCAAAACTATCAAGAATGCACCCAAGCCGCAGAACGTGACGGAGCTGCGTTCGTTCCTGGATCTACTCAACTACTTTGGTAACTTCCTACCTAAATTGAGCACCTTACTTGAACCACTGCACATGCTATTGAGAAAAGGCAACAGCTGGGTGTGGGCTGCATTGCTAGACAGAACCTTCGAGAAAGCCACCAATCTGCTTTGCTCGAACAAGCTGCTGGTACATTATGACCCATGTAAATGTTTAGTTTTGGCCTGTGACGCATCGTCATATGGAATTGATTGCGAGTTACAACAAGCCAATGAGTCGGGGAAACTTCAACCTGTCGCGTATTCATCCAAAAGTTTGTCTAAAGCAGAAAGAGCCTACAGTATAGTAGAAAAAGAAGCTTTAGCGTGTGTGTACAGTGTTAAAAAGATGCATCAATACCTGTTCGGTCTGAGGTTCGAATTAGAGACCAATCACAAGCCGCTCATTTCGTTGTTTTCCGAGACCAAAGGTATCAATACCAACGCTTCATCCCGTATCCAAAGGTGAGCACTGACATTATCTGCCTATGATTATGTCATTCACCACAGACCTGGTACAGAGAATTGTGCCGATGCTTTGAGCCGGTTGCCGTTGCTCACACCGGAGGTGGAAATGCCACAACCGGCAGATCTAATGTTAATCATGGATGCTTTTGAGAGTGAAGGTACTCCTGTCACTGCTCAACAAGTTAAGACCTGGATCAGCCAGGACCCGATATTATCGGTGGTAAAGGGTTGCATCCTCAAAGGGGATTGGTCTGCCATACCTAAGCAAATGTGCGAGGAGGCCAAACCGTACATTCGTCACAAGTACGAACTGTCTATTCAAGCAGATTGCATATTGTGGGGCAATCAAGTTGTAATGCCTAAGAAAGGGAGAGAGAAGTTTGTGCATGAGTTACACAGCACACATCCTGGTATAGTGATGATGAAGACCATCGGCAGGTCCCATGTATGGTGGCCAGGAATTGATTCTGAGCTGGAAGCATGCGTGCATCAGTGCAACACCTGCATGCAGCTCAGCAAAACACCAACGGAATCACTGCTGAGTCTGTGGTCGTGGCCATCCAAACCTTGGTCCAGGATCCATGTAGATTTTGCAGGTCCCTTCCTGGGCAAGATGTTTTTAGTGGTGGTGGATGCTTATTGGAAGTGGATAGAATGCATAATTATGTCATCCAGTACGTCCACGGCAATCATAGAGAATCTCAATGTTATGTTCGCGACACATGGTCTGCCTGACATAGTGGTGAGTGACAATGGGTCGTGCTTCACCAGTCAGGAGTTTCAGGAGTTTGTAAAACTTAACGGCATAAAACATGTAAGGTCAGCACCATTCAAGCCTGCATCCAACGGGCAAGCAGAACGTGCAGTACAAATTATCAAGCAAAGCATGAGGAGAGTAACCCAAGGGTCACTGCAGACCCGCTTGTCCTGCATACTGCTGAATTACAGGACAAGACCCCACACACTCAGGGGTCTCGCCTGCTGAACTCATGATGAAAAGAGGTCTTAAGATCAAGTTACCTCTTGTACACCTGGATTTAAGTAATCATGTTGAATACAGAAGACAGAGTCAACAAGGGTACCACGATCGCGCAACTGTGTCACGCGCGATTTCTGTTAATGATCCTGTATACGTGTTGAATTATGGTCAGGGTCCCAAATGGATCACTGGTATGGTGATGGCCAAGGAGGGCAACAGAGTATTTGTTATTAAGCTCAAGAATGGGCAAACTTGCAGGAAACACATGGATCAAACAAAGCTGAGACACACAGACGAGCCAGAGCAGTCGGACGAAGAAACTGTCGACGACCAACCAACCTACCAGCAGCCTTCAGTGGACTCAAGGGTCATCAGTGAACCCGGAATTTCCATCATAGACTTGTTTAATAAAAATAGACTTGCAATTCCTGACATGGCCACTGCCACCCCCAACAAGTCAGTCATCCTGCCACCAGCCACAACAGACTCCGCACATTCACCCAAGGCCGGAATCGAACTGAGACGGTCAACCCGGGAGCATAAAGCACCGGACCGTCTCAACCTGTGAAAGACTGTGATAAGATCTCAGAGGAGGGTATTGTCATGTATGTACGTGCTGTTTGCAACCACCAGATGGTGTCATTGTTGGAGGCCACTGAGCAGCACGCACTTGGTGCTGCTCTGGTATAAAAGGCCAGCCATTTTGTGAGTCAGGCACTTTGAGCCGTAATAAAGCAGAGCCAAGGTTGTACCTTGTTCAGTTAAACGGTATTCAGTTTGTACCTTTATTGCAGACATAACACACATGGCAGATTAAATTTAACGCAGCGTGAAATAATTAATTTTGGGAGACAGAATGGGTTGAGGCAATATAAACTAAATGGTACAATTTTAAAGGGGGTGAAGTAACAGAGAGAGCTGGGGGTTCACAGAAACAAATCTTTGAAGGCTGTTAAAAAGGCATGTGTTACACTCATAATAAATGGTGAGACTGAGTACTGTGTGTAATGAGCAAGTGTGACCTTAGCTCCTTTATTAAGATTCCAGAGTGCAGGTACCTCGTGGGTGGCCTGCTTATATATGCTGGGATCCCTTGGGACTCCAACAGGTATGCCCTCTGGTGGTCAGGTGTGATGCAGGTTACAAAGGGTTAAATACATAACAGCATGCTTAGCTTTAATTAATATAGGAATGGCAATAATTTCAGCCTGGAGGAGTGCGTGGGAGTGAGCTTGTAAATGCGAGTGCCGAGAAGCCGCAGCCAAGCTCTGACGCTGCTGGTTACCGCAAACCCCTCGGGAGAGGTGGGCGCTGATTAACGTAAGCTAATGGCGCAATTGCAGCGATATTTCAACACAGTTTTAAGTTCAACGGATTTTTTGTAACTCGCCATTGAAAGCCAAGAGATCACAGCAGCAATTAAATCTCAGGGACTGACTGCAATAAATCTCAGAGATTGACTGTAATAAACCCGAGTACTTGGAGCTGCTGCCTGACCCGCTGCTGGGAAAAGCTCTGTTCACAGCAGTGTCGCTGCAAGTTCACCGGCCACACTGCGTGGGGGTTTCTGAGGCACATCAGGGGGGTGCTTTGCCTGCCTTAGGTTGCACCTCGTTTGGACAGCAATGTGACCGGCAGGAGGAGCCTGCAGAGAGTCCTGCAGCTGGAGGGGGGCAAGGGGGGAGCTGAGAGGGGGCAGAGAGGGGAGCAGGGATAGAGGGGAAACAGGAGGGGAGGAGGGAGAGAGGGGGAGCAGGAGGGGAGCAGGGAGAGAAGGAGGAGCAGGGAGAGCAGGGAGAGAGGGGGGAGCAGGGAGAGAGGGGGGAGCAGGAAGAGAGGGGGGACTGGGAGAGGGGGGATCAGGGGATCAGGAGGGGAGCAGAGAGGGGGGAGCAGGGAGAGGGGGAGGGGGAATCAGGAGGGGAGCAGGTAGAGGAGAGAGGGGGTAGCAGAGAGAGAGAGGGTAGTAGGGAGAGAGGAGGAGCAGGGAGAGAGGGAGAGGAGGGATCAGGAGGGGAGCAGCGAGGGGAGGGGAGTAGCTCGGAGAAGACATTATCCACAACACCGGGTGTGCTGGCAGAGGCTGAGCTCCCTCAGCAGTGCCTCTGGAGGCTCAGGTTGTCGGGTGGTGCCAGACACTTGCAGGCTCTGAGGAGAACCTGTTCCCTGCAACACTTGGTGGCCACGTTTTATCAAAGTCACCACTTGTTTGCCTCAGGATCCTTCCAGGGCCGTGCTGGAGACGTATCCAGGAGCCCCCCAGTCGGCGGCCCACAATGGTTAAGACAGGTGACTGACGGCCTATTTGCCAGGGCTGGCAATTATATCAACTTCATTTTCGATGACGCCAGTCAGAATGCTCGGTTTATCCGCTGGCTGGCTTCCTACAGATGCAGGGAGTCGTCGACTGCACACAGGGCAATCCAGGCACCCCCAGATCCACCAGGAGTATTCATCAACTGCTGGGGCTTCCACTCCATCAACATGCAGCTGGTTTGCAACCACAAAACGATATTTCTGCAGTTGTGTGCAAGAATCCCGGGGAGCTGCCCTGAAGCTTTTGTCCTGTGGCTGAACAAGCTCACTGGCAAGCACACCTACGGTGTGGCTGCTCGGTGACAAAGGATCACCCCGGCAAACTTGGTTGAAGGCACCTGTTCGAAACCCGCCCAATGAAGCCCGACAGCGGCAAATGACCACCAGATGTGTGATCGAACAAGCCATCGGCAGGCTGAAGATGAGCTTCAGGTGCCTGTACAGATCTGGAGGCACCCACCAGGGCACTGCAGCCAGGGTCACCGCAATGGCTGTGGCTTGCTGCGCCCTGCACGATATTGCACAGCAGCGAGGTTTGGACCTGCAGGAGGAACAAGGCGCAGATCATCTGCGGACAATTCTGAGGAGGAGGAAGAGGAAGACGAGGAGGAGGAAGGTGATGAGGGAAATGCAGCACCAGCTGCTCACATTGCTGTCTGGGATAGAACATAAGAAAAAGGAGCAGGAGTCGGCCATTTGGCCCTCAAGCCTGCTCTGCCATTCAATAAGATCATGGCTGATCTGATCATGGATTAGACTGGATGACCTTTTGTTGGACGTAGCAGATATAATGGTAAGTAGTGCAGCGAATAGAATATGGCCAGGGTGATCGCCTGGACTAGTTTCGATCGCCTGGATGGATCGGAGAGGAATTCGCCCAGATTTTTTCCTCCCTAAATTGGCCTGGGTTTTTATAATACTTTGGTTAGGCCACAGCTGGAGTACTGCATTATAGGAAGGACGTGATTGCACTAGAGAGGATGCAGAGGAGATTGACTAGGATGCTGCCTGGAATGGAGAATCTTAGTTATGAGGACAGATTGGATAGGCTGGATTTATTCTCATTGGAACAGAGGAAGTTGAGAGGAGACCTGAATGAGGTGTACAAAATATTGAGGGGCTTGGACATAGTGGATAGCAAGGGCCTATTTCCATTGGTGGAGAGGTCTATTACGAGGGGGCATAGTTTTAAGGTGGTTGGTGGAAGGTTTAAGAGGGAATTTGAGGGGAGCCTTCTTTACGCAGAGAGATTTGGGGATCTGGAACTCGCTGCCTGGAAGAGTGGTGGATACAGAAACCTTCATAACTTTTAAGAGATGATTGTATGGGCACTGAAAGTGCCGTAACCTGCAGGGTTACGGACAAAGAGCTGGTAATTGGGATTAGACTGGATGACCTTTTGTTGGCCGGCGTAGATATAATGGTAAGTACTGCAGGGAATTGAATACAACCAGGGTGATCTCCTGGAGTAGTTTCGATCGCCTGGATGGGTCGGAGAGGAATTTTCCCCAATTTTTTTCCCCCTAAATTGGCCTGAGTTTTTGTCTGGTTTTTGCCTCTCCCAGGAGATCACATGGCTCTGGTTGGGGTGGAGTGTCGAATGTTTTTATATTAGGGGTGTCGCAGTTGTGTGAGGCGGACTGGTTGGGCTGGGTGCTCTTTGCTGTTCTGTCATTGTGCATAGGTTTATATGTAACCTTTAGGCCTGCTGACCGAGGGTCGTGCGGCTCTTTGTCGGCCGGCACGGACACGATGGGCCGAAATGGCCTCCTTCTGTGCTGTAAATTTCTATGTTTCCACTTCCCTGCCCGCTCCCCATAACCCTTCACTCCCTTATCATTCAAGAATCTGTCTTTCTCCACCTTAAATATATTCAATGACCCAGCCTCCACAGCTCTCTGGGGCAGAGAATTCCACAAATTTACAAGCCTCTGAGAGAAGACATTCCTCCTCATCTCAGTTTTAAGTTATTCTGAGACTATGTCCTCTAGTTTTAGATTCCCCTATGGGTGGAAATATCCTCTCTGCATCCACCTTGTCGAGCCCCCTCATTATCTTATATGTTTCCATGTAAGGGATACCCTTACGAATTGGAATGTTCACTTGGGTAGCTTCAGTGGACCAGTGTCAGAAACACTCGCAGCAACCACCCCCCAATTCCACTGACACAAACCACCCCTTGCACATCGCCCCATTGGTCCCTGTCTATTCAGGTCTTCCCATTCATCGTAGAAACATAGACACATAGAAAATAGGTGCAGGAGTAGGCCATTCAGCCCTTCGAGCCTGCACCACCATTCAATAAGATCATGGCTGATCATTCCCTCAGTACCCCTTCAAACAAGTTAAAGGGTGACTTGTCACCCAGCCATCAAAAATAGACAAGACGGGAAAGCGGTGCAAACTAATAACCTTTATGTGATCCTACTAAAGAATGGAAACTTCACAACGTAACATTTTCTCAAATACCCATGTGCAATAGCAAAGTTTTCTTATTTCTTTTCCTATCGCTCCGAAGTGGTGCAACCCCTGTGGCTTCAGCGGAGGTAGAGAGGGAGCAGGGAGCTGAGTGAGAGTGAGAGCTGAGCTGGATAAAAAGCCCAGCAACAGAGCAGACTCGAGACCAGAAGGAGCGACTGAAACTCGGGCAGAATTTGAAATGGTGCCATTAGAGTAAAAAACCTAAAGTGATGTCGGCACACGGGAAGGAACTGATTGGTGAGTAGCTAGTTTTGTGAAGAGGCATTAATTTTTTTCACAGTTTTTTGGTGCTTAGTACACGTTAGTGTGTAGAAAATCAAAAAGAAACAACCTAGAAAGTAGATAATATAAATAAATAATATAAATAATCTAGACAAAGTTTTGGCAGAGCAGGTGGTGTGCCTGGACTGCAGTATGTCTTCTTCTTCTTCAGCAGTCCCTCGGAGTCGAGGATGACTTGCTTCCACAATAAAAATGAGTTCTCAGGTGACTGATGAGTCCGATGCGCAATCTACAGTCGCTGTCACAGGTGGGGCAGACGGTGGTTGAGGGGACGTTGGTTGTAGGGCGGATGGGTGGGGGGCTTGGTTTGTGGTGCTCACCCTTCCGCTGTTAGCACTTGGCCTCCACTTGTTCCCGGCGAAGAGACTCAAGGTGCTCAGCGCCTTCCCGGATGCTTCTCCACTTTGAGCGGTCTTGAGCCAGGGATTCCCAGGTGTCGGTGGGGATGTTGCGGGTTATCAAGGAGGTTTTGAGGGTGTCCTTGAAGCGTTTCCTCTGCCCACCTGGGGCTCGCCTGCCGTGTAGGAGCTCCGAGTAGAGCGCTTGTTTTGGCAGTCTAGTATCGGGCATGTGGACGATGTGGCCTGTCAATCAGAGCTGATCGAGCGTGGTCAATGCTTCGATGCTGGGGATGTTGGCCTGAGAGAGAACGCTGACGTTGGTGCGTCTGTCTTGCCAGTGGATTTGCAGGATCTTGCGGAGGCAGCGTTGGTGGTACTTCTCCAGTGTTTTGAGGTGTCTGCTGTACATAGTCCATGTCTCTGAAGCATAAAGGAGGGCGGGTATCACAACTGCTCTGTTGACCATGAGCTTGGTGCCGGGTTTGAGGTCCTGGTCTTCAAACACTCTCTTCCTCAGGCGATCAAAGGCTGCATTGGCACACTGAAGGCTGTGTTGGACCTCATCATTGATGTCTGCCTTTGATGATAGTAGGCTCCCGAGGTATGGAAAATGGTTCACGTTGTCCAAGGCCTCATCGTGGATTTTGATAATTGGGGAGCAGTGCCATGTGGTAGAGGCAGGTTGGTAGAGGACCTTTGTCTTACGGATATTTAGTGTAAGGCCCATGCTCTCGTACGCCTCGGTGAAGGTGTTGATGATGGCTTGGAGTTCGGCCTTCGAGCGTGCGCAGACGCAAGCGTCGTCTGCATATTGTAATTCAATGACAGAGGATGGGACGACCTTGGATCTGGACTGGAGGCGACAGTTTCCCGCTCCTGTTCTGTAGATTAGCTCCACTCCAGCGGGAAGCTTACTGAGGATCAGATGGAGCATTGCAGCAAGGAAGGTCAAGAAGAGCGTTGGTGCACTGACACAGCCTTGCAGACCCCGGTCCGTACGTGAATTGGGTCTGTGGTGGATCCGTTGGTCAAGATCACGGCTTGCATGTCATCGTGGAGCAGGCGGAGGATGGTGACAAACTTTTGAGGGCAGCCAACTTGAGGTGGACGCTCCATAATCCCTCGCGGTTGACTGTGTCGGAGGCCTTTGAGAGGTCAAAGAAGGCCATGTACAGAGGCTGGTGCTGCTCCCTGCATTTTTCTTGTATTTAACAAGGTGAAGATCATGTCCATTGTGCCCCTTAGTGGGCGGAATCCACATTGCGACTCTGGGAGTAGCTCTTCAGCCACTGGGAGGAGACGATTGAGGAGGATTCTTGTGATGACTTTCTCTGTGGCTGACAGCAGGGAAATTCCTCTGTAGTCACCGCAATTGGACTTGTCCCCTTTCTTGAAGATGGTCATGATTAAGGCTTCTCTGAGATCCCCTGGCATGCTCTCCTCCTTTCAAATAAGAGAAATTAGTTCATGTATTTGCACTAGTAGTGCTTCTCCGCCATGTTTTACTGCTTCGGCAGGGATTCCATCTGCTCCTGAGGCCTTGTTGTTCTTCAGTTGTCGGACGGCCTTTTCAACCTTGTGTCGGGCTGGGGTTGTGCTGAGGTGGTGACGGGTAACATGCTGTGGGATGGAGTCGAGGACACTCACATCGAAGACAGAGTCTCGGTTAAGGAGATCTTCAAAGTGCTCCTTCCAGCAGGCACTGACTGCCTCTCTGTCCTTGATGAGTACCTCTCTCTTCTTGGCCAGCAGTGGGGTAGGACCTTGGGTACTTGGGCCGTAGGTGGTCTTGACTGCGCTAAAGAATCTACTCACGTCGTGGTTGTCGGCTAGTTGCTGGATCTCCTGTGCTTTCTCCACCCACCATCTGTTCTTTCAGTTGTGAGTTTTTTGTTGGACCTTGGCCTTCAGACATCTGCAGAGCTGCTTTCTTGCTCTCGAGTTGTGTGGCTGTTTCCAATTCAAGAATGCCTTGTGGTTGCGGCATATTAGCTCCTGGATCTCCTGGTCATTCTCATTGAACCAGTCTAGATGTCTCTTCACAGGTGCTACTTATGGAGGCCTTGAGGGCAGACCAGGCGCCGTGGACACTCTGCGTCTCAGGGTCACATGTTGGTAGTGAGTCACTGGCTGAATAGGGCTTTCTTAGCAGGGTCTTTGAGTGCTCCATCGTTGATTTTCCTGCGCCATCGTTTCTGTTGCTGCCGCTATTTTTGGGCAACATTGCTGGATATCACCAAGCAGATTAGGCGGATCCAGCAGTCGTTGGCTCCTGTCATGGCGCGGGTGATGTGCACCTCCTTGCGGTCCCTCGCTCGGACGATGACGTAGTCTAGCAGATGCCAGTGCTTGGTTCGAGCGTGTTGCCTGTAGACTTGCACTTGTCTTTCTGACGGAACAAGGTGTTGGTTATGACAAGGCCATGTTGTAAACATTTCGTCAGGAGGAGGTTGCCATTGGATGTTGTTTTCCCTACCCCCTCTCTGCCGATCACACCTCCCCAGAGGTCTGTGTCCTTTCCAACTCTGGCCAAGGAGAATCAGTTTTTCGCCCGTTGGTACTCGGGACAGGGATTGTTTCAAGGCTGGAGTAGAATTCCTCTTTGGTTTCGTCTGTATCTTCCAGTGTCAGGGCGTATGCACTGATGCCCGTAGCGCACTGTTTCAGGGCTAGGTTGAGCCGAAGGGTCATGAGGCGTCCGTTTATCCCGCAGGGGGATTCTCTGAGACGGCCAACTAGCCCATTTTTTATGGTGAAGCCCAACCCATGGAAGCGGCATTCTGCTTCTGGTTTACCTTTCCAGAAGAAGGTGTAACCACCACCTTGTTCCCTGAGCTGGCCTTTGATAAGTATCGAATAACTCCACGAGGCTAAGTACGGTGAGCTAGTTCAGGCATAACCTTACTCCACTTTATTTAATCTCAAAGTGAGGATTCAACATGGCTGCCAACATTATATGCAATGCTTGCACGTGTCTGCCAGTGACCATTAGGACTCCGACTGTCGCGCCCTCTGGTGGCAGGTAAAACCCAGTTAACATACATAGCATCATTCCCCCCCAAAGTCCTTGATACAGGTTGTTTTTACAAGTTGAGATGGTCCGGGGGCTTCGGCTCCCTGGTGGATCTTCTCAGTTCGAGCCCAAGCTTGGGTGAGTTAGGACCATTGCTGTATTGCGGAGCAGTCGGTCTGACAGGACCGTTGGGGATGGTAGGTTTGTCTTCGTGAATGACACAAGGGTTAACTGATGGTTGGATGTATGTTGATTGGTCAATGATGATGTCATTAATTTATTCTGTGTTGTCTGTGAATCGCAGTTTGGTTTGGTCGATGTGCCTCTTGCACGTTTGGCCATTTAACAGTTTGAGTACAAACACCCTGTTCCCCTCCTTGGCCAAAACCGTGCCAGCAACCCACTTTGGACCATGACCATAATTCAGGACAAACACAGGGTCATGAACAGCAAGGTCATGTGATACGGCCGTCAATCGTGGTACCATTGCTGCCGTTGCCTTCTGGTTTCGACGTGATCATTGAGATCCGGGTGTACAAGGGAGAGCCTGGCTTTGAGGCCCCTCTTCATTAACAGCTCGTCAGGAGTGACCCCGGTGAGTGAGTGGGGTCTCGACCGGTAACTGAGCAGAATGTGTGACAAGCAGGTCTGTGGGGAGCCGTGAGTCACGCGTTTTAGGCTCTGCTTAATGGTTTGGAAAGCCCGCTCCGCTTGACTGTTAAGACGCGGGTTTGAAAGGGGCAGACCTGACATGCTTGATGCCATTACGGGTCATAAACTCGTGGAACTCCGAGCTGGTGAAACATGGTCTGTTGTCGCTGACAAGGACGTCTGGCAGGCCATGGGTGGCGAACATGGCCCGGAGGCTTTCAATAGTGGCTGTGGAAGTGCTGTATGACATGATTACGCATTCAATCCATTTGGCGTAAGCGTCCACTACCACTAAAAACATTTTGCCGAGAAAGGGGCCGGCAAAGTCTATGTGGATCCTTGACCACGGTTTGGATGGCCATGACCACAGACTCAGCGGAGCCTCCACAGGTGCGTTATTCAGTTGCATGCAAGTGTTGCACTGATGCACGTATGACTCCAAGTCCGAGTCAATGCCGGGCCACCAAACATGAGACCTGGCAATGGCCTTCATCATGACAATGCCTGGGTGGGTACTGTGTAAATCTCGCACAAAAGTTTCCCGGCCATTTTTTGGCATAATAACACGATTACCCCATAACAGACAATCAGACTGAATAGACAATTTATCTTTGCGGCGGCTATAAGCTTAATTTCATCCTGCAACTCCCTGGGAATGGCAGACCAATTTCCATTTAGGACACAGCTTTTTACACTTGACAGTACAGGATCCTGGCTTGTCCAGGTCCTAATTTGGCAAGCCGTGACGGGTGATCCCTCGCTCTCTAAGGCATCCATGACCAGCAGCAAGTCTGCGGGCTGCGGCATTTCCACCCCGGTTGTGGGCAATGGTAGCCGGCTAAGCGCATCAGCACAGTTTTCAGTGCCTGGTCTGTGGCGGATGACATAATCATAAGCGGATAATGTCAGTGCCCATCTTTGGATACAGGACGAGGCATTGGTGTTTATACCTTTGCTCTCAGAAAACAATGAAATGGGCGGCTTGTGGTCTGTTTCAAGCTCAAACTGAAGCCGAAGCAGGTATTGGTGCATTTTCCTAACCCCATATAGAAATGCTAAAGCCTCTTTCTCTACCATACTATAGGCTCTTTCAGCCTTAGACAGACTTCTGGATGTATATGCAACTGGTTGGAGTTTACCTGATACATTGGCTTGCTGGAGCACTCAACTGACCCCATATGATGAGGCGTCACAGGCCAACACTAACCGCTTACATGGGCCATAGTGTACCAGTAATTTATTGGAACATAGCAGCTTCCTGGCCTTCTGAAAGGCTCTGTCTTGAGATTTGCCCAAAACCCAGTCATTACCCTTTCTCAGCAACATGTGCAAGGGCTCTAGCAATGTGCTCAAACTAGGTCGAAAGTTACCGAAATAGTTGAGAAGACCCAGGAACGAACGCATCTCCATCACACACTGGGGTCTAGGTGCATTCTTGATGGCCTCTGTCTTCGAGTCCATAGGCCTGATGCCATCTGCTGCAATATTTCTCCCCAGGAATTTGACTTCTGGTGCCATGAAAATGCACTTGGAGCGTTTTAGCCTGAGTCCCACTCTGTCCAGACGACGCAGAACCTCTTCCAGGTTGTGCAGGTGTTCGGTAGCGTCGCGACCGGTGACCAGGATGTCATCTTGGAACACAACGGTTCTCGGGACGTAATTCAGCAAACTCTCCATGTTTCTCCGAAATATGGCTGCCGCCGAGCGAATTCCGAAAGGGCCTCTGTGGTACATAAATAGTCCTTTGTGCGTGTTGATGCACGTCAGTTTTTTTCGACGATTCGACCAGCTCCTGTGTCATGTAAGTGGAGGTCAGGTCCAATTTGGTGAACGACTTCCCCCCCACTAGCATTGCAAACAGGTCGTCAGCCTTGGGTATCAGGTGCTGATCCTGTATCGAGACTCGGTTGACCGTTACCTTGTAGTCGCCGCAGATCCTGATCGTACCATCACTTTTCAACACCGGGACAATTGGACTGGCCCATTCGCTGAACTCGACTGGTGATATGATTCCTTCCCGTTGAAGTTTGTCCAGTTCGATCTCGACCTTCTCCCTCATCATGTACGGAACCACCCGAGCCTTGTGATGGACGGGTCTTGCATCCGGGCCTAGGTGGATCTGCACCTTGGCTCCCGTGAAGTTGCCGATGCCTGGTTCAAACAATGAGGGAAATGTTACGTCTTTAGATGCTCTGATAATGAGACAATGTATTGTACTTGAACTGTAGTGACCTTAGTCCATTTAATGTAACTCCAGAGTGAGTATCACACATGGTGGCCTGCCTTTTATACTAGGCCTGGCACACCTGTACAGGTAACCTACAAATCTCCCACTGCAGTGCCCTCTGGTGGCACACCTTAGTGACCATACAGCTGGTGTACAAGTTTCCAATAGTAGTGCCCTCTGGTAGCACATCATATGTAATAGTACCGGCAATAACATGTCTAGATACATGACATCACTCTCCCCCCAAGTCCTTAGTGCAAATCGCCTTCATGCATTGACTGTGCTCTGGGCTTAGCTCTGACTGGTTGATCCTTGGAGGGTCGTTTCCATCTTGGGTGAGTAGGTGGTATTCCGTTGGCAGTAAAGGTGCTGGTGGTTTCTGTTTGTGAGCCCATGATCACCGTTCCCGACCTCCGCTTCTCTCTGCTCCTGAACTCCGCTTCCGACCTCCGCTCCCGACCTCTGCTCCTCTCCGCTCCCGACCTCCACACCTCTCTGCTCCCAACCTCCGCTCCTCTCCGCTCCCGACCTCCGCTCCCGACCTCCGCCCCTCTCCAGTCCCGACCTCCGCTCCTGGGTCCCGATCCCTCCGCTGGGCTCGATCTCGCTCCAAGAAACGGCACCAATCAGCTACCAGGATTCCGGTGACGCGCTTTTGTCACCCTCTCGGGACGGCTCGTGCTGCTCCCTGTGGTGGCCGGCTCCTGGTGGCCCCACCCAGGTCGGGTCGGGTCAGGTCGGCTTTTTGCAGTATGTAGGAGTTTGTGGACAGCGAGACTGTCCTGAGCCAACACGTTTGCAGCAGATGTCTCCGTGTCTAATCTCATTGAGTCATTGAGCTGGAGTGCGAGTTGGAGACCTTCCGACACATAAAGGAGGGGGAGGAGTGTCTGGACAGTTGACTCCAGGCTTCGGTTACACCTCGTAGCGAGGTGCGGGAGCAGAATGGAGTTGGTGTGAATGATAGTGTTAGAGAATCACCTGCAACGGCTTCTCTTCCTGCCCCCGCATCGTTACCTCTGGTGTCCCCCAAGGATCTATCCTTGGCCCCCTCCTATTTCTCATCTACATGTTGCCCCTTGGCGACATCACAGCGCGAGTTTCCACATGTACGCTGGTGACACCCAGCTCTACCTCACCACCACTTCTCTCGACCCCTCCACGGTCTCTAAATTGTCAGACTGCTTGTCCGACATCCAGTTCTGGATCTTCAAAAATTTTCTCCTGTTGAATATTTGGAAGACCAATGCCATTGTTTTAGGTTCCCGCCACAAACTCTGTTCCTTAGCCACTGACTCCATCCCTCTCCCCAACTTTTGCCTGAGGCTGAACCAGACTGTTCGCAACCTTGGTATCACATTTGACTGAAATGAGCTTTCGACCACATATCCGCAGCATAACTAAGACCACCTATTTCCACCTCTTTAACATCGCCCCTCTCCGCCCTTGCCTCAGTTCATCTGCTGCTGAAGCCCTCATCCATGCCTTTGTTACCTCTAGACTTGACTATTCCAACACAATCCTGGCTGGCCTCCCACATTCTACCCTACGTAAACTAGAGGTGATCCAAAACTCGGCTGCCCATGTCCTAACTCTTAACACCCATCACCCCTAACCTACATTGGCTCTCGGTTAAGCCACGTCTTGATTTCAAAATTCTCATCCTTGTTTACAAATCCCTCCATGGCCTCGCCCCGCCCTATCTCTGTAATCTCCTTCAGCCTCATAAACCCCCCCCGAGATGTCTGCACTCCTCTAATTCTGCCCTCTTGAGCATCCCTGATTATAATTGCTCAACCATCGGTGGCCGTGCCTTCTGTTGCCTAGGCTTGGAATTACTTGCTTAAACCTCCCCACCTCTTTACCTCTCTTTCATAGAAAGATAGAAACATAGAAAATAGGTGCAGGAGTAGGCCATTCGGCCCTTCGAGCCTGCACCACCATTCAATATGATCATGGCTGATCATGCAACTTCAGTATCCCATTCCTGCTTTCTCTCCATACCCCTTGATCCCTTTAGTCGTAAGGGCCACATCTAACTCCCTTTTGAATACATCTAACGAACTGGTCTCAACAACTTTCTGTGGTAGAAAATTCCACAGGTTCACAATTCTCTGAGTGAAGAGGTTTCTCCTCATCTCAGTCCTAAATGGCTTACCCTTTATCCTTAGACTGTAACCCCTGGTTCTGGATTTCCCCAACATCGGGAACATTCTTCCTGCATCTAACTTGTCCAATCCCGTCAGAATTGTATATGTTTCTATGAGATCCCCTCTCATTCTTCTAAATTCCAGTGAATATAAGCCTAGTCGATCCAGTCTTTCTTCATATGTCAGTCCTGCCATCCTGGGAATCAGTCTGGTGAACCTTCGCTGCACTCCCTTACGACGCTCCTTAAAATCTACCTGTTTGACCAACTGCCCTAATTTCTCCTTATGTGGCTCGGTGTCAAATTCTTTGCCTCATAATATGCCTGTAAAACGCCTTGGGATATTCACTATGTTAAAGGTGCTATATAAATGCAAGTTGTTGTTATTGGGACCAACAACATAAGGAAGAATAGGCAATGTAGTATACTGTATTCGCTGCTCACGGTGTGGTCTCCTCTACATTGGGGAGACCAAGCGCAGATTGGGTGACCGCTTTGCAGAACACCTCCATTCAGTCTGTAAGCGTGACCCCGAGCTTCCAGTCGCCTGTCACTTTAATTCTCTGTTCCACTCCCACTCTGACCTCTCCGTCCTGGGACTCCTACACTATTCCAATGAAACTCAACGCAAGCTCGAGGAACAGCATCTCATCTTTCGTTTAGGCACTTTACAGCCTTCTGGACTCAACATTGAGTTCAACAATTTCAGACTGTAACCTCTGCACATTTTTGGCTCCCTTCCCCCCGCCCCCCCGCCCCCGATCTTATGTTTTTTTCTCTCTTTGTCTCCATTGGCAGCTGGTTATTATCCCGCCATTCACACCCTATCTAGACCAACCTTTTTCTAACTCCTGCCATTACCATTTCAATTCAGCCCATCATCCCTTTGTCTCTCTAATCTCTCCTGCCTTCCACCCTATCCCAGACCTTCCCTTTTGTTCTTTCTTCCCCTCCCCCTTTCAGTGCTCCTTGAGAATGTGTTCTTTTTGAACACTCCCCAGTTCTGACGAAGGGTCATCGACCTGAAACGTTAACTCTGTTTCTCTCTCCACAGATGCTGCCTGACCCGCTGAGATTTCCAGCATGTTATGTTTTTATTTAAGGCAAGAGATCCTGTTTGGGGAATACTAGGAGCTAAATTAAAGAACAGGACCTCGAGGACTATAATTTCTGGATGATTACCTGAGCCATGTGAAAATTGGTGTAGGGATAAGCAGATTCGGGAAGTGAACATGTGCCTGAAGGAGTGGTTTGGGAAAAAGGGATTCCATTTCATGGGGCACTGGCACCAGTACCATTGGGATGGGCTCCACCTGAACTGTTCTGGGACCAGGATCCTAGCGGGAAGGATAACTAGGGTGGTCGAAGGACTTTAAACTAGTAAATGGGTGGGGAGGGCTCAAGTGGAACATGTAGTATAAATAATAATTCAAAAACAAATGAAACATGATCCATTTTGGTTGGAAAAACGAGGAGAGGCAATATAAACTAAAGGGTACAATTCTAAAGGGGGTGCATCAACCGAGAGACCTAGGGGTATATGTACACAAATTGTTGAAGGTGGCAGGGCAGGTTGAGAAAGCAGTTAAAAAGGCTTACGGGATCTTGGGCTTCATAAATAGAGGTATAGAGTACAAAAGCGGGAAAATTGTGATGAACCTGTATATTTCTTTTGCAGGGCTACGGGGAAAGGGCGGGGGAGTGAGACTGTCTGAGGTGTTCTTGCTGAGAGGCAGCATGGGCTCAAGGGGCCGAATGGCCTCCTTCCGTGCTGTAACCATTCTATGATTCTATGATATGATTTAAGACTGTAGTGGGAGTTGTGCAGAGACCCCTAGTAGCAGCTGTGAAGTGCTAGATTGTATAAATGCAGAGATTAGACAAGCGTGTATTGAAGGCAGAGTGGTTTTAATGGGGGATTTTAACTTTCATATCGCAGACGAGCATCTGTCAGAAAGGTAGTGAATTTGTTGAGTGTCTCCGGGATGTTTTTTTATGACAATATGTCCTAGAACCAACAAGAGGGACAGGCCATATTAGATTAATGAGCCAGATTTAGTTAACAACCTAATGGTGCGTGAACATTTATCCAATAGCGATCATAACATGTGAAACAGCTACTAAGATTGGAGATTTGGGTAAAGCCGACCTCAATGCGATGAGACAGAGATTGTCCACAGTGAACTGGGCGAATCTGTTAATGGGTAAAATGACAGAAGATCAGTGGGAGATGTTCAACAAATAATCTAGTGTGATACAGAACCAGTTTATACCCCTGAGGGGCAAGAGCTCTCTTTGCCAAAAAAAAACAGCCTCAGATGACTAAAGAGTAAGGGACAGCCTAAAACAAAAACAGAAAGCGTTCAAAAATGCAAAAAATAGCACAGATCCTGGTGAATGTGAAAGTTGCAAAGAACAGCAAAGAGTCACAAAACGGACAGTGAGATCTACAAAAAGGGATTTTGAAAAGAAACTTGCAAAGGATATCAATATCAACATATAGAATTTATACAATTATATTAGGAAATACAGGGTGTTCAGGAGCAATGTGGGCCCCTGAAAGCTGATAATGGTGATATTGTCAATGATAATGAGGCAATGGCGGACATGTTGAATAATTACTTTATGTCAGTATTTACAGTAGAGGAAGAGGATAGCATGCCGGACATCCCAAGGAAACTAATATTGAGTCATGGCCAGGGACTCGCCAAAATTAACATAAGCAAAATAACAGTAATGAAGAAAATAATGGCACTAACGAGAGAGAGCCAGCATGGATTTATAAAAAGTAGGTCATGTCTGACGAACCTGATTGAATTTTTTGAAGAGGTGACTGAAGTAGTAGACAGGGGAATGTCTATGGATGTTATTTATACGGACTTCCAGAAGGCATTTGATAAAGTCCCACATATGAGACTGTTACCTAAAGTTGAAGCCCATGGAACTGAAGGCAAATTACTGCCCTGGTCAGGAAATTGGCTGAGCGGCAGGAGACAGAGAGTTGGGATAATGGGCAGGTCCTCTAATTGGCAGGACTAGTGGTGTCCCGCAGGGATCTGTGTTGGGGCCTCAACTATTCACCGTATTTATTAACAACTTAGATGATGGGCTAGAAAGCCACATACCCAGATTTGCCGATGACACAAAGATAGGCGGCATTGTAGGCAGTGTGGGTGGAAGCAAAAAATTACTGAGCGATATTAATAGATAAAGTGAATGGGCAAAACTGAGGCAAATGGATTTCAATGTAGACAAATGTGGGATCATCCACTTTGGACCTAAAAAGGATAGAACAGGGCACTTTCTAAATGGTGAAAAGCTAGAAACAGTGGAGGTCCAAAGTGACTTAGGGGTCCATAGATCATTAAAGTGTCAAGGACAGGTACAGAAAATAATCAAAAAGGAATGCTAACCTTTATATCTAGAGGACTAGAATACAAGGGGGTAGAAATTATGCTGCAGCTGTAAAAAAAAAAGCCCTGGTTAGCCCACACCTGGAATACTGCACCTTAGGGAGGATATATTGGCCTTGGAGGGAGCTTTACCAGAATAGTACCCGGACTCCAAGGGTTAAATTACAAGGGGAGATTACACAAATTAAATTCCTTGGAATTTAAAGGTTAAGAGGTGATTAGATTGAAGTTGACAAGATATTAAAAAGGCAACTTCTAGGGCAGATAGGGAGAAACTATTTCCGCTGGTTGGGGAGTCGAGGGGCCGGAATTGAGCCCCGCCCAGAACAGGCCACACCTCCCATTTTTAAAGTGTTTTTACCGCAGCTTCCGATGAGGTGGCCTCTTTCACGAAATTCAGCTCTTTGTCGTTTTTTTACAGGCGGCCCGGAAGTCGGTCATAATGGGGGTGGAAACATAGAAACATAGAAACATAGAAGTGATGCAGTGAGCACTGTAGAGGGGCGGAGGTGATGCAGTGAGCACTGTAGAGGGATGGAGGTGATGCAGTGAGTACTGTAGAGGGATGGAGGTGATGCAGTGAGCACTGTAGAGGGGTGGAGGTGATGCAGTGAGCACTGTAGAGGGGTGGAGGTGATGCAGTGAGTACTGTAGAGGGGCGGAGGTGATGCAGTGAGCACTGTAGAGGGGTGGAGGTGATGCAGTGAGCACTGTAGAGGGGCGGAGGTGATGCAGTGAGCACTGTAGAGGGGCGGAGGTGATGCAGTGAGCACTGTAGAGGGGTGGAGGTGATGCAGTGAGCACTGTAGAGGGGTGGAGGTGGGGCAGTGAGTACTGTAGAGGGGTGGAGGTGATGCAGTGAGCACTGTAGAGGGGTGGAGGTGGGGCAGTGAGTACTGTAGAGGGATGGAGGTGATGCAGTGAGCACTGTAGAGGGATGGAGGTGATGCAGTGAGCACTGTAGAGGGATGGAGGTGATGCAGTGAGTACTGTAGAGGGATGGAGGTGATGCAGTGAGCACTGTAGAGGGGTGGAGGTGTGGCAGTGAGTACTGTAGAGGGGCGGAGGTGATGCAGTGAGTACTGTAGAGGGGTGGAGGTGGGGCAGTGAGTACTGTAGAGGGGCGGAGGTGATGCAGTGAGTACTGTAGAGTGGTGGAGGTGATGCAGTGAGTACTGTAGAGGGGTGGAGGTGATGCAGTGAGTACTGTAGAGTGGTGGAGATAATACAGTGAGCACTGTAGAGGGCTGGAGGTGATGCAGTGAGCACTGTAGAGGGGTGGAGATGATACAGTGAGCACTGTAGAGGGGTGGAGGTGATGCAGTGAGCACTGTAGAGGGGTGGAGATGATACAGTGAGCACTGTAGAGGGGTGGAGGTGGGGCAGTGAGTACTGTAGAGGGGCGGAGGTGATGCAGTGAGTACTGTAGAGGGATGGAGGTGATGCAGTGAGTACTGTAGAGGGGTGGAGGTGATGCAGTGAGTACTGTAGAGGGATGGAGGTGATGCAGTGAGTACTGTAGAGGGATGGAGGTGATGCAGTGAGTACTGTAGAGGGGTGGAGGTGATGCAGTGAGCACTGTAGAGGGATGGAGGTGATGCAGTGAGTACTGTAGAGGGGTGGAGGTGATGCAGTGAGCACTGTAGAGGGGTGGAGGTGATGCAGTGAGCACTGTAGAGGGGTGGAGGTGGGGCAGTGAGTACTGTAGAGGGGTGGAGGTGATGCAGTGAGCACTGTAGAGGGATGGAGGTGATGCAGTGAGTACTGTAGAGGGGTGGAGGTGATGCAGTGAGTACTGTAGAGGGATGGAGGTGATGCAGTGAGTACTGTAGAGGGATGGAGGTGATGCAGTGAGCACTGTAGAGGGGTGGAGGTGATGCAGTGAGCACTGTAGAGGGGCGGAGGTGGGGCAGTGAGTACTGTAGAGGGGTGGAGGTGATACAGTGAGCACTGTAGAGGGGTGGAGGTGATGCAGTGAGCACTGTAGAGGGGTGGAGATGATACAGTGAGCACTGTAGAGGGGTGGAGATGATACAGTGAGCACTGTAGAGGGGTGGAGGTGATGCAGTGAGCACTGTAGAGGGGTGGAGATGATACAGTGAGCACTGTAGAGGGGTGGAGGTGATGCAGTGAGCACTGTAGAGGGGTGGAGATGATACAGTGAGTACTGTAGAGGGGTGGAGGTGATGCAGTGAGTACTGTAGAGGGGCGGAGGTGATGCAGTGAGTACTGTAGAGGGGCGGAGGTGATGCAGTGAGTACTGTAGAGGGGCGGAGGTGATGCAGTGAGTACTGTAGAGGGGCGGAGGTGATGCAGTGAGTACTGTAGAGGGATGGAGGTGATGCAGTGAGCACTGTAGAGGGGCGGAGGTGATGCAGTGAGCACTGTAGAGGGGTGGAGGTGATGCAGTGAGCACTGTAGAGGGGCGGAGGTGATGCAGTGAGCACTGTAGAGGGATGGAGGTGATGCAGTGAGTACTGTAGAGGGGCGGAGGTGATGCAGTGAGTACTGTAGAGGGGCGGAGGTGATGCAGTGAGTACTGTAGAGGGGCGGAGGTGATGCAGTGAGTACTGTAGAGGGGCGGAGGTGATGCAGTGAGCACTGTAGAGGGGCGGAGGTGGAGGCGGTCCGGAGTCACAGCCACTGTCAGTCAGCAGTGGAGTGCTGGTGATGTCAGTGAGTGTGTGCGTCACCAGGTCTCCCTCTCAATTAAAGGGGAGAGAAGCAGCGATTGTTTAGGTTAGGTCCACTGTGCCACCGGGGAGGGTTTTGGCCGGACCAGTGCCTGTTGGCGGCCTGGTTGTACCCGCGGGCATAATTGTCCGGCTGATTGGGAAGTCGGCCGGCAATAAAGACCATGGTGGCCGCGGCAGTGGGGCCTCCCCTCGAAGGGTTGCCGCGGTTCAGAGTGGACGGATGGTGCCCCCGACAGAAAAAGCTGTCGGGGGCACCGTGCGACACATTTATGATTTTTGCAGCTAAGTTTCGCGGGGGATGGGTGGGACCGGCGGCGTGCCCTTCGATGATACATTTAGGATGGTTGGCAGCAGCGGGCGGAAATTGGCTCCGCCAGAAAAATCCCTGGGCTGAATTTCGCTGGCGGCGGCCATTAGACCGGTAATCGGCGGCCGCTTGACTCTAACGCATGGCTCCCGCTTTCTGGCAGTAAGTGGCCTTTTTGGTGAGCTAAATTTCGGTTGCTAGGACTAGGGGTCATAGTCTGATAATTAGAGCTCGGCCTTTCAGGAGTGAAGAGTGGTAGAAGAGGTATTCCGCAAATGGCAACTGATGCTAGATCAAAGGCTAATTTTAAATCTAAGATTTGAATGATTTTTGTTAACCAAAGGCATTAAGGGATATGGGCCAAAGGTGGATTTAAGGAGGATCAGCCATGATCTCATTGAATGGTGGATCAGGCTCGAGGGGCTCAATGGCCTCTCCCTGCTCCTATGCTCCTATACTCAGTCCCTGCTCTGCTCGACAATCCCTAGGTTTCAGAGCCCGTGACAGCTCCGCGAGAGACTGCTCCACCTGTACCTGTGCAGGGGCAGACTCGGCCATCGGGAGACGAGACAGCGTGTCGGGTGCTGACTGAAGTGGGGGGGCAACGGGAGAGAAGTGGGAGCACTTTGAGTGGAGCTCCCAATTCCATGTCCCCTTTGGCCATCCTCCCTCTCCTGGGCCCGCTCTCTGTGGGAGAGCAGCTTGGTGCAGATCAGTGAGGTGTTGTAAGGCTACGGCTGAGGTATCTGTCAAGCAAAATACTCCCAAATGCTGGAAATGTAAAATAAAAGCAGAAAATGCTGGAAATACTCAGCAGCTCAGGCAGCAGCTATAGAGAGAGAGTTAACATTTCAGGCCAGTAACCTTTCACCAGAACTGGAAAAAATGAGAGATGTAACAGGATTTAAGAACGTTTCTAAGCAAGTTTTATGGGGGCGGGGAGGAAAGAACAAAAGGGAAGGTCTGTGATAAGCTGGAAGGCAGGCAAGATGTTCCATGGAGTTGGCCACTCTATCCATGCAAGAAGACATTGTCACAATGCCCTGTGACATCAATCCACTCATGATTGAGGCAGACTGCTCCATTCTCTCTGCAATCATGGACATGTGTTTGGAAGGCCTGTCAGTACGTCACACATTTTCTGCTGCTCCTCAATGATTGTCCTTTCCATCGATAGCACCTGGGTACAGCATCTGTGTCCAGAACTTGGAGAGGCTTGTTCCCTCTGGTGCGGACTCCCCACAGCTGTCACTGCCACCACTGTCTGCTCTTGCTCACTTGGGAAGTGTCAGCCACCAGGTGAGAACCCAATGATCTATCTCACTGGTTGCACCGAAGTACGAGTATCTGAGCTGGTGCATGGTAAACAGAAGCCCTGTGATGGTGCACCCTCAGAACCAATCATCTCCGGGAGCCCCATAGACCCGTGTGAAGGCCTTGGCGAGGAAAACAGACATGAATTAGTACTGGCAAGCCAAGAATGTTACAACTTATCATTACGAAGATGACCATATTTCACTTGCTGCTGAAATCAAGTCAACTGTTGTGTGACATGTGGGTGGCTGATATTTCATTGTGTCACCAGGTAGCTGGGAGGTTCCCGTCTCCCCATTTCCCATGCCAGGGATCGCCAGCACCTCCTCCTCTGCATTTAGCTGGGGAATCTGTGGAGGGCCAGCTCCATTCGCTCCCTCTCCCTTGTGTTTTATGCTCCCTTCCCTTGCAACGAGGGAAAGAACTGACCTATGAATGAGTGTAATGGTGTTCACCCAATGGATGCAGTGCATTTGGTGACTATCACGGAGATTGACATTGCAAAGGTGAGTGGCAGTGGTGGATGGATAGATGGGGATGTAAGGAAGTGCCTAGAAAGGGAAGGATGGGTGTGTTTGCAAAGTAAGTGGGTGTGAGGAGTGTTGTGATGGAATAGGGTTTGACAAGGCGTGATGCGCACAACAGGATGTAGGTGAATGTGACATGGCCAAGGGGGCCATCAGCCGGCCCAGGCAGCGGGCGGTCGAGGGGGTTGTTCAGCCAGACTGCCTGCCTCTCTTCCGCGGTTACATCTGAGCCAGGGTGTCCCTGGAGATGGAGCACGTGGTGTCCACCGGTACGCTCGCGGCCTTCCGCGAGAGGTGGGTGCCGGAGCAACTGAAGTGCATCATCACCCCCGGCAACCAAATTTTAATTTGATTCTTGAATGTTAAAATTGATTCATTTTGTCAGTTTAGTGCCCCTTTATTAAGGGGGCACTTGTAAGTTCAACCAAAAAATAGTTGTAGGTGAATGTGAAACTATACGCGCCTTTCCTGACCTAGTTAGGTCATTAAAGTACTTCCTGCACTGAAGCTAGGAGCATGGCGCAATGCTTCTCCTGCTGACCTCTTGGGCCACCTCCAGCCGTGCCTTCTTTATGGCAGCAGCAGGTTTCTTCCCCCCGTTACTGGGGAAGAGTATCTCTCTGCGGCTCCTCACAGCCTCCCGCTGTACATCAAGGGAGGTCCTTCTGCAACTGAATAGGGTATTGGTGAGGCCGCACCTGGAGTACTGCGTGCAGTTTTGGTCACCTTACTTAAGGAAGGATACATTAGCCTTGGAGGGGGTACAGAGACGATTCACTAGGCTGATTCCGGAGATGAGGGAGTTACCTTATGATGATAGATTGAGTAGACTGGGTCTTTACTCGTTGGAGTTCAGAAGGATGAGGGGTGATCTTATAGAAACATTTAAAATAATAAAAGGGATAGACAAGATAGAGGCAGAGAGGTTGTTTCCACTGGTCGGGGAGATTAGAACTAGGGGCCACAGCCTCAAAGTACAGGGGAGCCAATTTAAAACCGAGTTGAGAGGAATTTCTTCACCCAGAGGGTTGTGAATCTGTGGAATTCTCTGCCCAAGGAAGCAGTTGAGGCTAGCTCATTGAATGTATTCAAATCACAGATAGATAGATTTTTAACCAATAAGGGAATTAAGGGTAACGGGGAGCGGGCGGGTAAGTGGAGCTGAGTCCACGGCTAGATCAGCCATGATCTTGTTGAATGGCGGAGCAGGCTCGAGGGGCTAGATGGTCTACTCCTGTTCCTAATTCTTATGTTCTTATGTTCTTATGCAACATTCAAGTGGGGCACAGCCTTGGATTGTCCTGAATCCATTGTCAGCGCTCTCCCTCTTGTTTCCAACTCCCAACTTCTCCAAGTTCCATCTTTGGATTGGCCCTTTAAATACTGCAGTTGAGACCGCGTCAAGCGCACCACTCCCACTGCCGCGCATTCACCGTCAAACCCGGAGGTAAAACGATAATGAGGTGTCTGCGTTAAAATGCCACAGACAGATACGCGGAACTTACGACAAAACAAAAGCAAAATACTGCTGATGCTGGAAATCTCGGCGGGTCAGGCAGCATTTGTGGAGAGAAACAGAGTTAATGTTTCGGATCGATGCCCCTTTGTCGGAACATATTTCCAGATTCCCACCGCACTCCCAACGTTCCTCCGAATTAATATCATAGAGCACAAAAGCAAGGATGTTTTGCTAAACCTTTATAAACCACTGGTTAGGCCCCAGTTGGAGTATTGTGTCCAATTCTGGGCACCGCACTTTAGGAAGGATGTCAAGGCCTTGGAGAGGGTTTCATCTCTGGCCCTTACGGCTAAAGGGATCAAAGGGTATGGAGAGAAAGCAGGAAAGGGGTATTGAGGTGAATGATCAGCCATGATCATATTGAATGGTGGTGCAGGCTCGAAAGGCCGAATGGCCTACTCCTGCACCTATTTTCTATGTTTCTATGTTTCTATGGAGGTATTCAAAATCATGAAGGGTTTTGAGAAACTGTTTCCAGTGGCAGAATGGTCGGTAACCAGAGGACACAGATTTAAGGTAATCGCCAAAGCAACCAGAGGCGATATGAGGAAATATTTTTTATGGCAGCGAGTTGCTGTGATCTGTGATGGTGTCAGCTGTGGCTCAGTGGGCAGCACACTCGCCTCTGAGTCAGAAGGTTGTGTGTTCAAGTCCCACTCCAGGGACAGAGCACAAACATCTAGGCTGACCCTCCAGTGCAGTACTGAGGGAGTGCCGCACTGTCAGAGGTGCATCTTTCAGATGAGATGTTAAACAGAGGCTCCATCTGCCCTCTCAAGTGGATGTAAAGGATCCCATGCCACTATTTCGAAGAAGAGCACGGGAGTTATCCCCGGTGTCCTGGCCAATATTTATCCCTCCATCAAAGTAACAATAAAACAGACCGTCTGGTCATTATCACATTGCTGTTTGTGGGAGCTTGCTGTGCGCAAATTGGCCGCCGCGCTTCTCACATTATAACATTGACGACACTCCAAAGGTGCTTCCTTGGGACGTCCTGAGGTTGTAAAAGGCGCTATATAAATGCAAGTCTTTCTTGGAACGTACTGCCTGAAAGGATGGTGGAAGCAGATTCAATAGTAACTTTCGCAAGGGAATTGTATAAATGTTTGAAGTGGAAAATATACAGGGTAATGGGGAAAGAGCAGGGGAGTGGGAATAAGAGGATAGCTCTTTCAAAGTGCTGGCACAGGCACGATGACTCGAATACCGCTCCCCCCCCCCCCCACCCCCGCCCGCACTCCTCACTTTCTGTGTTGTATCAGTGATTCCTTCTTGTACCAAAGTGTAACCAGTTATGCTGCACGATGCTGTTGTGCTGTCAGACTATAACCACCAGGTGGCACTGCGCTCTATAGTGTAACAGGAACAGTGCACAGAAATACTGCAAACAGATACATGGGGCCAATTGTTCGTTGGAGGATGCAAAGGGCAGTTTTATGTGCTTAAATATATATACGTCTATTGTGAATTGGATTTAGTTTTCGGGAATGAAGCTGGGCAGCTGGAAGGGGTATCAGTGGGAGAGTATTTAGGTGCTGGTGACCACCATAATTCAGTTAGATTTAAGGTAGTTATGGAAAAGGACAAGGATAGACCAGGAATAAAAGTTCTAAATTGGGGAAAAGCCAACTTTGCTCAGCTGAGAGGTGATTTAGCCATAGTGGACTGGAAACAGCTACTTGAAGGTAAATCAGTGTCAGAGCAGTGGGAGCAAGGAGGAGATCCGGCGGGTTCAAGCCAAATATGTGCCCTTAAAAAAAAAGGGTGGGACTGACAAATCTAGAGCCCCCTGGATGTCTAGGGACATACAGGGTAGGGTAAAGAAAAAAAAGGAAGCTTATGCTGCAGAATCTCTCACAGAAACATAGAAACATAGAAAATAGGTGCAGGAGTAGGCCATTCGGCCCTTCGAGCCTGCACCACCATTCAATAATATCATGGCTGATCATCACCTCAGTACCCCTTTCCTACTTTCTCTCCATACCCCTTGATCGCTTTAGCCATAAGGGCCACATTTAACTCCCACTTGAATATATCTAACGGACCGGCCTCAACAACTCTCTGCGGTAGAGAATTCCACAGGTTAATAACTCTCTGAGTAAAGAAGTTTCTCCTCATCTCAGTCCTAAATGGCTTACCCCTTATCCTTAGACTGTGTCTCCCGGGTTCTAGACTTCCCCAACATCGGGAACATTCTTCCTGCATCTAACCTGTCCAGTCCCACCAGTATTTTATATGTTTCTATGAGATCCCCTCTCATTCTTCTAAACTCCAGGGAATACAGGCCCAGTCAATCCAGTCTCTCCTCATATGTCAGTCCTGCCATCCCGGGAATCAGTCTGGTGAATCTTTGCTGCAATCCCTCAATATCAAGAACGTCCTTCATCAGATTAGGAGACCAAAACTGAACACAATATTCCAGGCGAGGCCTCACCAAGGCCCTGTACAACTGCAGTAAGACCTCCCTGCTCCGATACTCAAATCCCCTAGCTATGAAGGCCAACATACCATTTGCCTTCTTCACCGCCTGCTGTACCTGCATGCCAACTTTCAATGACTGATGTACCATGACACCCAGTTCTCGTTGCACCTCCCCTTTTCCTAATCTGTCGCCATTCAGATAATATTCTGCCATCGTGTTTTTGCCACCAAGGTTGGTAACCTCACATTTATCCACATTATACTGCATCTGCCATGCATTTGCCCACTCACCTAACCTGTCCAAGTCACCCTGCAGCCTCTTCGCATTCTCCTCGCAGCTCACACTGCCACCCAGCTTAGTGCCATCTGCAAACTTGGAGATATTACACTCAATTCCTTCATCTAAATCATTGATGTATATTGTAAATAGCTGGGGTCCCAGCACTGAGCCCTGCGGCACCCCACTAGTCACTGCCTGCCATTCTGAAAAGGACCCGTTTATCCCAACTCTCTGCTTCCTGTCTGCCAACCAGTTCTCTATCCACGTCAATACATTACCCCCAATACCATTAATTTTGCACACCAATCTCTTGTGTGGCACCTTGTCAAAAGCCTTTTCAAAGTCCAAATACACCACATCCACTGGTTCTCCCCTGTCCACTCTACTAGTTACATCCTCAAAAAATTCTAGAAGATTTGTCAAGCATGATTTCCCTTTCATAAATCCATGCTGACTTGGACCGATCCTGTCACTAATTTCCAAATGCGCTACAATTTCATCTTTAATAATTGATTCCAACATTTTCCCTACTACTGATGTCAGGCTCACCGGTCTATAAGTCCGTTTTCTCTCTCCCTCCTTTCTTAAAACGTGGTGTTACATTAGCTACCCTCCAGTCCATAGGAACTGATCCAGAGTCGATAGACTGCTGGAAAATGATCACCAATGCATCCACTATTTCTCGGGCCACTTCCTTAAGTACTCTGGGATGCAGACTATCAGGCCCTGGGGATTTATCGGCCTTCAATCCCATCATTTTCCCTAACACATATAGAAAGTCCAGGGGTGAAATTAAAAGGGATATTAGGAAAGCAAAGAGAGAGCATGAAAAATTCTTGGCAAGTAAAACCAAGGAAAACCCAAAGATATTTTATAAATATATTAAGAGCAAGATGATAACTAAAGGAAGGGTTGGGCCTATTAGAGACCATGAGGGTAATCTGTGTGTGGAGGCAGGAGATGTGGGTGTGGCTCTTAATTAATACTTTGCGTCTGTTTTCACAAAAGAGAGGGGCGATACAGACACTGCTATCGAGGAGGAGGAGTATGAAATATTAGATGAAATAAACATAGTGAGAGAAGATGTATTAAGGGGTTTAGCAGCTTTGAAAGTGGATAAGTCCCCAGGCCCAGATGAAATGTATCCCAGGCTGTTAAGTGAAGCAAAAGAGGAAATAGCAGAGGCTTTGACCATCATTTTCCATGATATACATTTCTTCACGCAGAGGGTTGTGGGAGTCTAGAACTCACTGTTTGAAAGGGTGGTAGAGGCAGAAACCCTCACCACATTTAAATAGTACTTGGATGTTCACTTGAAGTGCCGTGATCCTGCAGGGTTAAGGACCTAGAGCTGGAAAGTGGGATTAGGCTGGATAGCCTCCTGTCAGCCAGCGCAGACACGATGGGCCAAAATTGCCTCCCTCCATGCTGTCAACTTCTATGATAACTGCAAGATGACTAAAATTAAATGTGTTGCAATTAGATAGTTGTCAAAACATCTCCAACTGTTCAATGCACTTAGACCAGCTGCAACCCTTCATCAGGCCTGAACAACAGGATCAAGCATTTAAACAGAATGGGAATGGGGGAAAAGGTGAGGGAACAAACACAAGAGAGGACACAAGACAAATATCTCCTGTTGTAAAGAAAGTTGAGGCTACAGTTAAAGTCAATGTAAGTGCCCGAAGGATGCGCAGTGCCCCGTAGAGTGCTGTTCCTGAACCTTGGACTTAGAACCGGGTAGAAGGGTCAGAGGGACGTAGAGCAAGGGGCACACTTGCTGACTGGACAGAGGTGTTAATAAGCACATAAGAAATCGGAGCAGGTATCGGCCATTTGGCCCCTCGAGCCTGCCCCGCCATTCAATAAGATCATGGCAGATCCGATCATGGACTCAACTCCACTTCCCTGCCCGCTCCCCGTAACCCTTTACTCCCTTATCACTCAAAAAACTGTGTATCTCCCTCCGCCTTAAATATATGCAATGTCCCAGCTTCCACAGCTCTCTGAGGTAGCAAATTCCACAGATTTACAACCCTCTGAGAGAAGAAATTCCAGTTTTAAATGGGCGGCCCCTTATTCTGAGATTATGGGCTCAATTTTCCCCATGCCGTTTTTTGGCATCTTGCCAGAGTTATACTTTTTTTTTTCTGGTCCCAACTACTCCAAAAAGATAAGTACCAAGTTTCCCCGTTTTATTTTTTGAAATTGGCACTTTGGGAGGTGGAGCCTAATGTCTGCGCCGTAAAAACGATGCCCGCCCCCCCTCCTTCTGCTTATGCGCAAAAAAAAAGGACGTTTTTGACGTGATTGCTATGGCCGCACATGCCCAGTACAGCACTCGGTCTGCATTCGGCCATTTTTAAAGAGCCAGTTGTGTGTGAGAACTTTAATTCTCATTGGAAAAATTGTAATACAATATGCAAAGCGGCTCAAGGAACAAGAATTTCTTACAGGATGAAGTGGAGGCACTGGTTACTGTGATTGAGGCCAGGTGGCACGAGCTGGACATCAGCAGAGGTCACATAAAAGTTTCACCAAAAGAAATGAAGAAACGCTGGAACAACTTGCAGACGATTACTGTGCAATGGTGACCACCCCGAGGTCTGGAGGCCAGGGCAAAAAGAAGTGGCAGGACCTTGGTCAAGTAGTTAGTGTAAGTAATATTTTCATTTATTCAATAGAATTGCAATTACAATGTGACCAGCTGTATATGTCCCACCCAGCAGAAAGACACCCTCTCTAAAAAGTTACGTTTTCAACCTTTTAGAGGAACGTGGCACACAACAAAAGGGAAAGAACTCGAACAGGAGGAGGCCCGGCAAATCTTCCCCCACTGACACCCTTGGAAGAGAGGGTCGCTGCTTTGATGGGTCCTGCCTGGAGAAAAGCAACCACCACTGCACAAGCTGGGCCCACACTCGAGGGAGAGGGTAAGCCCTGCCAATTCCACAGTCTGCCTTTGCTAAATGCTAAGTACTGCGCGGACTAGCCATGCTTCGGTTCATGGAGATGTCTCCGTCAGCTACACTTCGGTTGATGCAATGTGCCATCATTCATCGTGGTCCATCAAATCAGCCTGCTGCCTGCGCTGTGTGAGCCTACTCATGCCACCCACCCTGCCCACTCCTCTGCTGTGTACCATTTGTCTGTTCTGTTATATTTTGCAGAAGTTGGGGCCAACCCTAACAATGCAGAAGAAGAATCAGACGCGGAGGAGCCTAATGAGGAGAACATCTTCCAATCCCACCTTCCAGACCAAGAGCAGGACCAAGGCGTGGGGGGGAGGGGAGGGGATGGATGAAGCCTCCACTGTTATACTCACTTTGGAGGAGGTGCAGGTGCCGCCCATTGAGGTGCCCAGCCCTTTCCTGAGTGGTACGAATATTGGGACATTCCATGGCTTCCCACAGTCCGATGCTGGGATTCCAGTGGGGTGCAGCGAGGCATACACAGGGCCCCACCGTTCCAGGCTGTGGGTCCCAGCAGGATGCAGCGAGCCACACCCAGGGAAAGGAGGAGAAAGAGAACTCGACTTGAGGTGCAGGATCTAACAGATGTGGTTCAGATGATGGCAATGATTGCGGAGAGCATTGACCTTACACGATCACTCCTGGACACCAACAGTGGGGTGGGTGATGGGGTATCGGGATTGTCGGAAGAAGTAACAACAGTCTCACGAGAAAATGGGAACACTGTCTGGGAACATGAGGGAGGGAATATCTCAGTCAGCGGAAACACTATCAGTGAACATGAGGGAGGGAATGTCGCAGATAGTTGACACACTGTCAGGACACAGGAGGGAGGGAATGACAGAGTTAGCTGCTGTAATAAGGGAACACGCCCACAGAATCAACTGCCACTCCCACTGCAATCCCCTGACCAGGCCTTCTACATTACCGGCTACCCGCTCGCCCCCCCCCCCAACCCCCGCCCCCGCCCCCACCACCCCCCTCCATCAGAAGTGCGCATTACCCGAGATGTTCGAAAGAATAAGCTTGGTACCAACCCGAGAAACTCTGCGCCACCGCCTGCAGAGTCAACAAGACCAAGCGCAGCGGGCAGTCTTAGAATAAGGTGGAGGAGAGATGGGTGCAGCCTTTCTTTGCTGCTGCTGTTGTTGTTCTTATTGTTATTGTTGTTACTGTTGGAACTGTTCTCGAATTAAAAGTTTTTTGTAAGTTATGTAAATTTACAAGTCTAAAAGTTTGTATGTGATTTTAAAGTTTTTAAATGATCTTAGAGTTTGTAAATAATGTTAAAGTTTGTAAGTGATCTTAACTGAAAACTTTAAAGTTTGATACAAAATATTTTTATTAAAGTTAAGTACAAACAAATGTTTGTTAAACTTTTGAATAAAGTATATTTTAAATTATAACTGAATCATTTCCATTATTTGTTCCATTATGAACACAACTTTTTGAAGTAAAGAAGAATAATTTACATTATTTGTTCCATTATTAACACAACTTTTTGAAGTAAAGAAGAATCTTTTCCATTATTTGTTCCATTAACACAGCACAACATTACGGAACAGGTCCAAACAGTAAACATGGTCCATTTGGAATAGTTGCCGCTGAGCCTTCAGGCAGCAAAGCGTTCACGGGTAAGCTGCTGGCGCAAGGCTCGAGCAATTGTTAAAGGGGCAAGACGGCCCGCCCTCCTCCGCTGTCATGCTCCGGGTTCAGGTAGTTGCATGGCTTTCTCGTCCTCATCCTCCTCCTCTTCCTCCTCCTCATCATCTGCACCTTCCTCCTCATCATCAGCCACTCTCACCTCAGGTGGGTCTTCTACTACCAGCTGCTGCCGCCTCATGATAGCAAAGTTATGCAGCATGCAGCACACAACAGTGAACTGACCGACAATCTCGGGAATATTGCAAGTAGCCTCCGGAATGGTCCAGGCATCGGAAACGCTGTTTCAAGATGCCAATGGTCCTCACTATGATACTGCGCGTCGCAATGTGCGACATGTTGTATTGATGGTCAGCTTCCATCCGGGTTACGCATAGGAGTGCCAAGAGCCAGGTGGCGAGGCCGTACCCTTTGTCTCCCAGTAGCCAGCTCTGCACTTCTGGCTGCTGCTGAAATATAGCAGATTAAATTGTACCTTTGTTAGAAGCACAAAATGGCAGGCAGAACAAGCTTCTTTGCTGTCTCTCTCCCCAAGGTTGATGCCCTAGTCTGCACCACACCTAGGTTTGAACATGTGCAATGGGCTTGCTTAGATTGGAAAACCCCCCGGGCTTCATTTGATGCTGCTTGCTGCATAGTGTAAGGCTTCTCATGCCTTCAGTTTGGCTTCCAAACCTTTTCTGAACTGCCTCTAAAGCAAGTATAGCCTTTCGTAAATATGGAAACCAAAACTGCACGCAGTGTTCCAGGTGTGGCCTCACAAATACCTTGTATAACTATAGCAAGACTTCTCTGCTTTTATACTCCATCCCCTTTGCAATAAAGGCCATGATTCCATTGGCCTCCCTGATCACTTGCTGTACCTGCATACTATCTTTTTGTGTTTCATGCACAAGTACCCCCAGGTCCCACTGTACTGCAGCACTTTGCAATCTTTCTCCATTTAAATAATAACTTGCTCTTTGATTTTTTTCTGCCACAGTGCATGACCTCACATTTTTCAACATTATACTCCATCTGCCAAATTTTTGCCCACTCACTTAGCCTGTCTATGTCCTTTTGCAGATTTTTTAAGTCCTCCTCACACATTGCTTTTCCTCCCATCTTTGTATCGTCAGCAAACTTGGCTACGTTGGCTTCCAAGTTGTTAATATAGATTGTAAATAGTTGGGGTTCCAGCACTGATCCCTGCGACACCCCACTAGTTACTGGTTGGCAACCAGAGAATCAACCATTTATCCCGACTCTCTGTTCTCTGTTAGTTAGTCAATCCTCTATCCATGCTAATTTATTACTCCCAACCCTGTGAACTTTTATCTTGTGCAGTAACCTTTTATGTGGCAGCTTGTCAAATGCCTTCTGGAAGTCCAAATACACCACATCCACTGGTTCCTCTTTATCCACCTCAAAGAATTCCAGCAAATTTGTCAAACATGACTTCCCTTTCATAAATTCATTCTGACTCTGCCTGACCAAATTTTGCTTATTCAAATGTCCTGCTTCTACTTCTTTAATAATGGACTCCAACATTTTCCCAACCACAGATGTTAGGCTAAGTGGTCTATAGTTTCCTGTTTTTTGTCTGCCTTCTTTTTTAAATAGGGGCGTTACATTTGCAGTTTTCCAATCTATTGTGACCTCCCCAGAATCCAGGGAATTTTGGTAAATTACAACCAATGCATCCACAATCCCTGCCGTTACTTCTCTTAAGACTCTAAGATGCAAGCCATCAGGTCCAGGGGATTTATCTGCCTTTAGTCCCATTATCTTACTGAGTACCACCTCCTTAGTGATTGTGATTGTGTTAAGTTCCTCCCCCGCTATAGCCCCTAGACTATCCACTGTTGGAATATTGTTAGTGTCCTCTACTGTAAAGACTGATACAAAATATTTTTCAGAGTTTCTGCCATCTCCATGTTCCCCATTACTAATTCCCCGGTCTCATCCTCTAAGGGACCAACATTTACTTTAGTCACTCTTTTCCTTTTTATATGCGTATAAAAACTCTTGCTATCTTTTTTTATATGTTGTGTTAGTTTAGTTTCATAGGCTATCTTCCCTTTCTTAATCATTTTTTTAGTCGTTCTTTGCTGGGCTTTTAAAAGCTCCAATCTTCTGTCCTCCCACTGGTTTTGGCCACTTTGTATGCCCTTGTTTTTAATCGGATACCATCCTTTATTTCTTTAGTTAGTCACGGATGGCTATCTTTTCTCTTACACCCTTTCCTCCTCACTGGAATATATTTTTCTTGAGAGTTGTGAAATATCTCCTTAAATGTACACCAACCGTCCTACACTTTAATCTATTTTCCCAGTCCATTTTACCCAACTCTGCCCTCATACCTTCATAGTCTCCTTTATTTAAGCTTAGTACGCTGGTTAGAGATCCAACTTTCTCACCCTCCATCTGAATTTGAAATTCAATCATGCTATGGTCACTCATTCCAAGGGGATCCTTTACTCGGAGATTGTTTATTAATCCTGTCTCATTACACAGGACCGATCTAAGATAGCCTGCCCCCTGGTTGGTTCCGTTACATACTGCTCAAGGAACCTGTCCCTTATGTACTCTATGAACTCCTCCTCAAGGCTACCCTGACCAATTTGATTTGCCCAATCAATATGGAGGTTAGAATCACCCATGATTATTGCTGTTCCCTTTTTACAAGCCCCCACTATTTCCTGGTTTATGCTCCGACCAACAGAGTTGCTACTGTTAGGGGGCCCATAGACTACGTCCACCAGTGACTTTTTCCCCTTAATGTTCCTTATCTCCACACAAACTGTTTCAACACCCTTATCATTTGAGCCAATATCGTTTCTTACATTTGCAGTGATTCCATCCTTTATCAATAGAGCTACCCCACTCCTTTCCCTTTCTGTCTGTCCTTACCAATTCACAAGTACCCCTGAATACTTAATTCCCAGTCCTGGTCACCTTGCAACCATGTCTCTGTAATGGCTATCAAATCATACCCATTTATCTCAATTTGTGCCATCAACTCATCTATTTTGTAACAAAATGCTACGTGCATTTAGACAAAGTGCCTTTAAGTTTGTTTTTATACCCTTTTTTCCTGCTTGTTTCCTCTTTCCTTCAAACTCACTTTCTTTATTTTTGTTTTCTAATTCCAGCTTTACTCCCCTCCCTACTGAATCTATTTTCAGGTTCCCATCCCCCTGCCAAGCTAGTTTAAACCCTCCCCAACAGCACCAGCAAACTGCCCTGCAACGATATTGGTCCCGGCTCTGTTGAGGTGCAACCCGTCCGGCTTGTACAGGTCCCACCTCCCCCAGAAGCGGTCCCAATACAAAATTTGGTTTCCCACCCATCTTTGTATCATCAGCAAACTTGGCTACATTACACTCGGTTCCTTCATCCAAGTCATTAATATAGATTGTAAATAGTTGAGGACCCAGCACCGATCCCTGCGGTACCCCATTAGTCACTGTTTGCCAACTGGAAAATGACCCATTTATCCCGACTCTCTGTTTTCTGTTAATTAACCAATCCTCTATCCATGCTAATATATTACCCCCAACCCCGTGAGCTTTTATCTTGTGCAGTAACCTTTAAGTGGCACCTTATCGAATGCCTTCTGGAAATCCAAATGCATCCACTGGTTCCCCCTTATCCACCCTGCTTGTTACATCCTCAAAGAACTCCAGAAAATTTGTCAAACATGATTTCCCTTTCATAAAACCATGTTGACTCTGCTTGATTGAATTAAGCTTTTCAAAATGTACTGCTACTGCTTCCTTAATAATGGACTCCAGCATTTTCCCAACGACAGATGTTAGACTAACCGGTCTATAGTTTCCTGCTTTATGTCTGCCTCCTTTTTTAAATAGGGGCGTTACATTTGTGGTTTTCCAATCTGCTGGGACCTCCCCAGAATCCAGGGAATATTGGTAGATTACAACCAATGCATCCATTATCTCTGCAGCCACTTCTTGTAAGACCCTAGGATGTAAGCCATCAGGTCCAGGGGACTTGTCTGCCTTTAGTACCATTATTTTACTGAGTACTACTTCTTTAGTGATAGTGATTGTATTAAGTTCCTCTCTCCTTATAGCCCTTTGGTTATCTCCTACTTGGATGTGTTCAGTGTATTTTACCGTGAAGACCGATACAAAATATTTGTTCAACATCTCTGCCATTTCCTTGTATTCCATTATTAATTCCCTAATCTTTGCCTAATCTTTATCTGGTCTGCCCAATATAGAAGAGACCACACCATAAACAGCAAATGTAGTTTACTAGATTAGAGGAAGTAGACATAAATTGCTATCTCATGTGGAAGGAGTGTTTGAGGCCCTGAACAGTGGTGTGGGAGGAGGTGAATGAGTCGGCATTGGATCTGCCCGTGCTCGCACAGCAAGATCCCAGGACAAGGGCAGGTGTGGAGGTGGAAGAGTGAATCAAGGTGTCAAGGAGGGAAGACTCCCTTTGGGAGGCACAGACAGGCAGGAAAGGGAAGATGTGTTGGTAGCGAGATCATTTAGTAGGTGGCCGAAGATTATCCAGTAAATTGGAAAACTGTAGGATGGAAGGTGAGGACCAGGGGTCTAACATCTTTATGAGAGCAGGGGGGGGGGTATGAGCAAGCTCAATTGTGATACAACCCAGAATCTAACCGCTTGCTGACACACGGGGGCGGATTTTCGGCAGCGCGTTCAAGAGTGAATGATCCACCGAGGCATACTAGATGGGGTCTTCAACTGAAACGGCAGTTTAGCTCGTGTTTAGCACAAGCCGCCATCTTGGTAAAGGAGTCGAAGCCTGCGATAGGAACGGCCGGCCAGAGGCTCGTTAATGGGCAGATTGACACTTGCCTGCGAGAGCACATTAATGAGGCTGAAGGGCATTTTGTTAAGCTCGTGCTTATCCTAAGGCCCTCTCCTAACTGCGACCAGCTGTTTGGGAGTTGATGTGGATGTCAAGCGCTACTGAAAGGGCCACTCAGCATTTAATGTTCACTTGCTGCTGGAGCTGTGAGGAGGACCTCGGAAACACATTGGGAGACTTTCTGGGACACCGTCAAAACTTCACCAACACTCGACTAACAATTTTTCAGCAAATTCTCTGAGGACTTCACCTAAAATGAGTAAGATCAAAAATAGGCGCAGGAGTAGGCCATTAGGCCACTCGAGCCTGCTCCACCATTTAATAAGATCACAGCTGATCTTCTACCTCAACTCCACCTTCCCGCACTATCCCTTGGTTCCCTTAGTATCCAAAAATCGATCGCTCTCTGTCGTGAATATACTCAACGATTGAGCCTGCAAGCCCTCTGGGGTAGAGAATTCCAAAGATTCACCATCCTTTGAGTGAAGAACCTTCTCATCTCGGTCCTAAATGGCCAACCCCTGATTCTGAAATTGTGCCACTGGTTCTCGACTCCTCAGTCAGGGGAAACATCCTCCCAGCATCTACCCTGTCAAGCCCTGTAAGAATGATGTATGTTTCAATGAGATCACCTCTCATTCTTCTAAACTCTGGAGAATATAGGCCACACCTGCTCAATCGCTCCTGATGGGACAACCTCCCCCCACCCTCCATCCCAGGGATCAGCTACTCCACCTTATAAGAGTCACCAGGAGAAAGGGGTGTTTGGGGTTATGGGCATCTTGCCAGGGGTCCCCCTTTGTGTGGACGAGGAATGGGGCGAGGACACGAGGCCAGGCAGAGCAGCACAGAGAGGGACAGGAGGGTGAGGCGGATTTCTTCCCCCTACAGGTACAGCTCACCCCTCCTCTTCCAGATCTCCGCCAGGGTTTCCTGCGCCTCGTCCGAGAACCTGTAAGATTTGGATCGCAGGTCACACGCAGGGTACACAAAGGGTTTTAGGAGTTATAAGGCGTTTTATTAAAGAACTACAGTTACAAGCCCAATCAGATCCTGCGTATGATTGAGATAGATAGAGTGGACCTACAACCCGTGACAGATGGGAGCAGTCTACGGACCCGGGACGGGCATCGAGGCAGAGCAAGGGTCTCGGATTGGGTGGATCCTGGCAGCCCGCGAGCTGTCGGAGGTGTTCGGCCATTGGCCAGCATCGATCCACCCCAGAGGCTCGGGGAAGCTGTCGCCCAAACTGCCTGGTCGCCCGTTTTTATACCTTATTTCGAGGGGCTGGTGCTACCTGGTGTCAATCATTTTACCTATCCCATGGTCCAATCCCAGGGGAGAGGGTCCTTCTGACAGCCCCTCCCATCTTTCTGTGGTCAGTTTTGCTCTTATCTCTGTTCTAAAGGTCTTGTTATATTGCTAAAGACATTTTGCTAATCCTACTGGCCCCGTGCTGTCTTCCTTTTCAGTTTAGGTGTGTCTGCTGGGAGGCCTGAACCTGTGGTGATCTAAGCTCTCTGTGCTTGTCTCCGACCGAGAGAGAGAAAGAGGGCGAGCTACACTGACCGAGAGAGAGAGAGAGAGAGAGAGAGAGTTACTCACTGACCGAGAGAGAGAGAGAGGGAGTTACTCACTGACCGAGAGAGAGAGAGAGGGAGTTACTCACCGACCGAGAGAGAGAGAGAGAGAGAGAGAGGGAGTTGCTCACCGACCGAGAGAGAGAGAGGGAGAAAGAGAGAGAGGGAGAGCTACACTGACAGAGAGAGAGGGAGAGAGAGCAACACCGACCGAGGGAGAGAGAGAGAGAGAGAGTGAGTTATTCACTGACCGAGAGAGAGAGAGGGAGAGAAAGAGAGAGAAGGAGAGCTACACTGACAGAGAGAAAGAGAGAGAGAGAGAGAGCAACACCGACCGAGGGAGAGAGAGAGAGAGAGGGAGAGAGAGCTACACTGACAGAGAGAGAGAGAGAGAGAGCAACACCGACCGAGGTAGAGAGAGAGAGAGAGAGGGAGGGAGAGCTACACTGACAGAGAGAGCGAGAGAGAGAGGGGGAGAGCTACAATGACCGAGGGGGAGGGAGGGAACTACACACCAAGGTGCCCTGATCCTGTAAACCTTCTGGGAATCAGCAGACCAGGATTCAGTGCCAATACGCACTGAACCTGTGGAGGGACAGTCACTTGAACAGAAGATGAGTTTTTGCAGGATTTATGGACCTTGTTTCAAGGTAGTTGGGTTGTTGTTCCAATTAGGTCTGCACCTGTGAGCTGATAGATGCCGATTTTTATATAGTGACGTGTTATTGTAACATTCGGGTACCCAATGTATTGAGTGTAGCAGTTTTTTGATCCATTCGAAACTTGTGTTTTTTCTCTGGTTTTGTGCCTTTCCCAGGTGATTCCACGGCTGGGCGCGAGGCTGGGATTATGTCATCATCATCATCATCATCATAGGCGGTCCCTCGAACGAGGATGAGTTGTTGCCACGAGAGTTCACAGATGTTTCGATGAAGGAGCCGATGTTCCAGTCCTGAAATCCAATCGAAGGGGGTGGAAGATGCCTGTGTGTGGATTTTTTTAACCTGCCACCACACGGGCTTGACAGAGCGAGGCCTTTATCCAGTGGCAAGGGTTGACCAGGACGACTGGAGACCAGCTCTGCTGCAAGGACCAAGTGCGCGCACATATCGCAGTGTGGGCTGGACCGTGCTGCCCCTGGGCCCTCGGCTCTTCCGGGCCCCGTACCCTCATTCGCCGCACCTTCGCCCACGGTGTTCCAGGGGGCGCTCCAGCTCTACCTATTGCCCCGACCTGCGATGGTGTTCTCACACAGGTCGGAGCAGCCCACGATGTTCCAGGGGGCGCTCCAGCTGGGATTATGTAGTGTCTGATTGAATGCTGCACCCAGCATGAGGCATGGGGCACTTTCCTACCCATCAATATTGTATGTTCTACATGTAACCAGGCCGATGTAACCTGAGCTTTCCCCCTGTCCATTTGCGTGCGCACTTTGGCTGCCGCTCCGGGCCCGAGCCATTCGATACTTTTACACTTTCCACCTCCTTCCTTTTCTCTCTCTCCCTCCCTGACCGTTCTCTCCTTTCATCACTCCTCCTCAGATCCTCTGCCCTCCCAGATCCCCACCCCAACCCTTCATTGCTCTTCCACCGTCCGACTCTCCTGCCGCCATCCCAGGCTAGAATCCCTCCTGGATAGGCCCACAGCTTCCCCCTCCGCCTCTCTTGGCATCCTTTCAAAGGGCCCATCGAGGCCCTCGTCACTGCCTCCTTACAAACAGCAACCCCGACTGTCCCATCCCACTCTCTCACCGACCTCCTGCCCAGTGCGCCTACTGGGGGCTAATCTTGCCAATCTCACCCCGTCCAACTCACCCCCCCCCCCCCCCCCCAGCGCTGACACAGTGGACGCAGGCAGTGGATCAGCCATCACTGACCCTCTCCGCATCTCGTTCCAGAACGTCCGTTCGCTTGTGAACAAGGCCCTTCCCATCCACGAGCTTATCGTGGATCGACATCATGGCCCTGACGGAAACCTGGTCGAGGGGCGATGACAAACTTGGTTTCTGCTTGTTCTCGGCGATGGGACTCAAGGTGCTCAGCGCCCATCCGGATGTTCTTCCTCCACTTTGGGCGGCCGTGGGCCAGGGATCCCCAGGAGTCGGTGGGGATGTTGCACTTTATCAAGGAGGCTTTGAGGGTGTTCTTGAAGCATTTCCTCTGCCCACCTGGGGCTCGCTTGCCGTGTTGAAGCTCCGCGTAGAGCGCTTGCTTTGGGAGCCTCGTGTCGGGCGTGCGGACGATGTGGCAAGCCCAACGGAGCTGGTCGAACGTGGTCAGTGCTTCAATGCTGGGGATGTTGGCCTGAGCGAGTACACTGATGTTGGTGCATCTGTCCTGCCAATGGATTTGCAGGATCTTGCAGAGGCAGTGCTCGTGGTACTTCTCCAGGTTTTTGAGGTGCCTGCTGTATATGGTCTATGTCATGTATGTAGACCATGTAAACTAACTGTATAGTCACATAAGGTGTGCCACCAGAGGGCACTGCGGTGGGAGATCTGAGGGTCACCTGCATAGGTGTGCAGGGCCCAGTATAAAAGGCTGCCCACCATGCTTGTGCCTCACTCTGGAGTTACAATAAATGGGACTAAGGTCACAACAGCTCAAGTACAATACTAGACCTCGTGGAGTCATTCATAAGAGTATTAAAGACACAACAGGCCATGTCTCTGAGCCATATAGGAGGGCGGGTATCACTGCTGCCCTGTAGACCATGAGCTTGGTGCCAGACTTGATCATCGGGGACCAATGCTGTGTGGCGGGGTCAGGTTGGTGGAGGACCTTTGCCTTACAGATGTTTAGTGCAAGGCCCATGCTCTCGTACATCTCGATGAAGGTGTTGACGATGGCTTGCCTCCGAGTGTGCACAAAAGCAAGCACAGTCTGCGTACTGTAGTTCAATGACGGAGGATGGGCAATCTTGGTCTGGCCTGGAGGCGGTGGAGGTTGAACAAATTCCCATCTGTTCTATAATTTACCTTGTCTCCAGCGGGGAGCTTGCTAAGGGTGAGATGTAGCACTGCAGCAAGGAAGATCGTAAAGAATGTTGGTCCCTCAACTCCACTTTTGTGTCCGCTGTCCTTAACCCTTCACTCCCTTATCGTTCAAAAATCTGTCTATCTCTATCTTAAATATATTCAATGACCCAGGCTCCACAGCTGTCTGGGACAGAGAATTCCAAAGATTCACGATGGAAACATAGAAACAAAGAAAACAGGTGCAGAAGTTGACCATTTGGCCCTTCGAGCCTGCACCACCATTCGATAAGATCATGGCTGATCATTCCCTCAGTACCCCTTTCCTGCTTTCTCCCAAACCCCTTGATCTCTTTAGCCGAAAGAGCCATATCTAACTCCCTCTTGAATATATCCAATGAACTGGCATCAACAACTCTCTGCGGTAGGGAATTCCACAGGTTAACAACTCTCTGAGTGAAGAAGTTTCTCCTCATCTCAGTCCTAAATGGCTTACCCCTTATCCTAAGACTGTGTCCCCTGGTTCTGGACTTCCCCAACATCGGGAACATTCTTCCCGGATCTAAAGTGTCTAGCCCCGTCAGAATCTTATATGTTTCTATGAGATCCCCTCTCATCCTTCTAAACTCCAGTGTATAAAGGCCCCGTTGATCCAGTCTCTCCTCATATGTCAGTCCAGCCATCCCGGGAATCAGTCTGGTGAACCTAACCCTGCACTCCCTCAATAGCAAGAACGCCCTTCCTCAGATTAGGAGACCAAAACTGAACACAATATTCCAGGTGAAGCCTCACCAAGGCCCTGTACAACTGCAGTAAGACATTCCTGCTCCTATACTCAAATCCCCTATCTATGAAGGCCAACATATCATTTACCTTCGTCACCGCCTACTGTACCTGCATGCCCACTTTCGATGACTGATGAACCATGACACCTAGGTCTCTGAGAGAAGAAATTCCTCCTCATCTCTGTTTTAAATGGGCGACCCCTTATTCTGAAACTATGCCCCCTATTTCTAGAATCCACCACAAGGATCACTGCATCTACTCTGTCAAGCCCCTTCAGAATCTTATACGTATCACCTCTCATTCTTTTAAACTCCAATGAGTTTAGGCCTAACCTTTTTTCATAAGACAACTCCTTCATCTCAGGAATCAACCTAGTGAACCTTCTCTGAACTGCTTCCAAAGCAATGCCTTAAATAAGGAGACCAAAACTGTACGCAGTACTCCAGGTGTGATCTCACCACCGCCCTGTACAGTTGTAGCAGGACTTTCCTACTTTTACACTCCATCCGCCTTCCAATAAAGGCCAACATTCCATTTGCCTTCCTAATTACTTGCTGTACCTGCATGCTAACATTTTGTGTTTCATGTACAAGGACCCCCAGATCCCTCTGTAGCTCAGCATTTTGTAATCTCTCTCCATTTAAATAATAATTTGCTTTTTTATTTTTCCTACCAAAGTGGATAATCTCACATTATCCCACATTATGTGGAATGCTTGCCTTATCCCGACAGAGAGTCAGGATAAATGGTTCATTCTTGGATTGGCAATCAATAACTAGTGGGGTGTCGCAGGGATCAGTGTTGGGACCCCAACTATTTACAATCTATATTAACGATTTGGAAGAAGGGACTGAGTGTAACGTAGCCAAGTTTGCTGACGATATAAAGATGGGAGGAAAAGCAATGTGTGAGGAGGACACAAAAAATCTGCAAAAGGACATAGGCAGGCTAAGTGAGTGGACAAGAATTTGGCAGATGGAGTATAATGTTGGAAAGTGTGAGGTCATGCACTTTGTTTTTTTCTGCCAAAGAGCAAGTTATTATTTAAATGGAGAAGGATTGCAAAGTGCTGCAGTACAGCGGGACCTGGGAGTACTTGTGCATGAAACACAAAATGTTAGTATGCAGGTACAGCAAGTGATCAGGAAGGCCAATGGAATCTTGGCCTTTATTGCAAAGGGGATGGAGTACAAAAGCAGAGAAATCTTGCTACGGTTATACAGGGTATTGGTGAGGCTACACCTGGAATACTGCGTGCAGTTTTGGTTTCCATATTTACGAAAGGCTATACTTGCTTTGGAGGCAGTTCAGAGAAGGTTCACTAGGTTGATTCCGGAGATGAGGGGGTTGACTTATGAGGAAAGGTTGAGTAGGATGGGCCTCTATTCATTAGAATTCGGAAGAATGAGAGGTGATCTTATCGAAACGTATAAGATTATGAGGGGGCTTGACAAGGTGGATGCAGAGAGGATGCTTCATTGATGCGGGAGACTAGAACTAGGGGGCATGATCTTAGAATAAGGGGTCATCCATTTAAAACTGAGATGAGGAGAAATTTCTTCTCTCAGAGGGTTGTAAATCTGTGGAATTTGCTGCCTCAGAGAGCTGTGGAAGCTGGGACATTGAATAAATTTAAGACCGAAATAGACAGTTTCTTAAACGATAAGGGGATAAGGGGTTATGGGGAGTGGGCAGGAAAGTGGACCTGAGTCCATGATCGGATCAGCCATGATCGTATTGAATGGTGAGGCAGGCTCGAGGGGCATATGGCCTATTCCTGCTCCTATTTCTTATGTTCTTATGTTTTTACGTTCTTATTAGCCGTAGCATAGAATACAAGAGCAGGGGGGTTATGCTTGAAATGTAGAAAACACTGGTTAAGCCACAGCTGGAGTACTGCGTGCAGTTCTGGTCACCGCATTACAGGAAGGACGTAATTGCACTGGAGAGGGTACAGAGGAGATTGATGAGGATGTTGCCGGGAGTGGAGAATCTAAGCTATGAGGACAGATTGGAAAGGCTGGATTTGTTTTCATTGGAACAGAGGAGGCTGAGGAGAGACCTCATTGAGGTGTATAAAATTATGAGAGGCCTAGATATAATGGATAGAAAAGGCCTATTTCCCTTAGCAGAGGGGTCTACAACCAGGGGGATAAATTTAAAGTAATTGGCAGAAGGTTTAGAGAGGATTTGAGGAGAAATTTCTTCATCCAGAGGGTTGTGGGGGTCTGGAACTCACTGCCTGAAAGGGTGGTAGAGGCAGAAACCCTCACCACATTTAAAAAGTACTTGGATGTGTATTTGAAGTGCCGTAACCTACAGGGCTACGGACTTACAGCTGGAAAGTGAGATGAGGCTGGATGGCATCTTGTTGGGTGGCATGGACACGATGGGCCGAAATGACCTCCTTCCATGCTGTAAACGCCTATGATTCTATGATACATTTTGAGAACTGAAACCAGAACTAAATTTGTAATGGGGAAGTGGTTGTGATTTGTGGGAATTTTTGGACACACTGTTCCAGTACAAAGCATAACTGACACTCAAACCAACATGCACATAACCCTTCATAACTCCACACAAACCTCTTCCTCGATTGCTCGTAAATTTCCTCTGGTTTCTTGTTCCTCTATTTTATCGATACTGTTGTGGTCCGTGCTCCTCTGAAGTCTCCCCTCTCATCCATCCTGAGTTGCCAAATCATAAATGCTTTTTCTCTCCCGCTCATTGAAATCAAGGAGGAGAATTTGCTCTGTGTAGTGAAACTGTAAACTGATTTATAAGGGATGTGTTTACGATTTTATTCATTATCATAGGCAGTCTCTCAAAATCGAGGAAGACTTGCTTCCACTCTAAAAGTGAGTTCTCAGGTGACTGTACAGTCCAATACAAAAATTACAGTCTCTGTCACAGGTGGGACAGACAGTGGTTGAAGAAAAGGGTGGGCGGGCGTTTATTACACAATGGTGCAAATACTCATCTTCTACTCTCACTGATTGTCTTCCCGGGGGCTTCAAAACTATGGAACTCCTCATCTCCTCTGATCACTATTGGTCCCATTTCCCACTCTTTCCAGCCCTGGTTATGCCCTTTTTATTTCTTTGTTCTCGGGATTTGTGCTGCACTCTGAACCTAGCCCTTTATCATGACTTCTCAATATTGACAAAGACAGTACCTGATTAGTAGTGTTGGACTATTCTGTACACCTGATCTAAACTAACTTGCATACTACAGAGAATAGAGATGCAGGTCTGAATTAACAAGCAACTTGTTTTGTCTCGGGAAGCTGTAGTCGAGTCATAAGTACTTAAGAAATAGGAGCAGGAGTAGACCATTTGATTCCTCGAGCCTGCTCCGCCATTCAATAAGATCGTGGCTGATCTGATCATGGACTCGGCTCCACTTCCCTGCCCGCTCCCCATAACCCTTTACTCCCTTATTGCTCAAAAATCTGTCTATCTCCGCCTTAAATATATTCAATGACCCAGCCTCCATAGTTCTCTGGGGCAGAGAATTCCATAGATTTACAACCCTCTGAGAGAAGAAATTTCTCCTCATCTCAGTTTTAAGTGGGTGGCCACTTATTCTAAGACTATGACCCGAGTTTTAGTTTCCCCTATGAGTGGAAATATTCTCTCTGCAGCCACCTTGTCGAGCCCGCTCATTATCAGAAGTTTCAATAAAATCACCTCTCATTCTTCTGAACTCCAATGTGTATAGGCCCAACCTACTCAACCTATGTTCATGTCAACCCCCTCATCTCCGGAATCAACCGAGTGTACCTTTTCTGAACAGCCTGCAATGCAAGTATATCCCTCCTTAAATACAGAGACCAAAATTGTACACAGTACTCCAGGTGTGGCCTCACCAATACCCTGTATAGTTGTAGCAGGACTTCTCTGCTTTTATACTCTATCCCCCTTGCAATAAAGGCCAACATTCCATTTGTCTTCCTGATCACTTGCTGTACCTGCATACTAACGTTTTGTGTTTCATGCACAAAGACCCCCAGGTCCCTCTGTACTGCAGCACTTTGCAATTTTTCTCCAGTTAAATTATAACTTGCTTTTCTATTTTTTCTGCCAAAGTGGATAACCTCACATTATACTCCATCTGCCAAATGTTTGCCCACTCACTTAGCCTGTCTATATCCCTTTGCATATTATTTGTATCTTCCACACAATATGCTTTCCCACCGATCTTTGTATCATCAGCAAATTTGGCTGCGTTACACTTCGTCCCTTCATCCAAGTCATTAATATAGATAGTTGAGGCCCCAGCACCGATCCCTCTGGCACCCCATTTACAGTTTGCCAACCTGAAATTGACCCATTTATGCCGACTCGCTGTTTTCTGTTAGTTAGCCAATCCTCTATCCATGCTAATATAGTAACCCAACCCTGTGAGCTTTTATCTTGTGCAGTAACCTTTTAAGTGGCACTTTATCTGGAAATCCAAATGCACAACATCTACTGGTTCCCCTTTATCCACCCTGCTCGTTACATCCTCAAAGAACTCTAGCAAATTTCTCATACAAAATTTACCTTTCATAAAACCATGCTGACTCTGACTGTATTATGATTTTCTAAATTATATCTGCCAAAATCGCTCACTATCCCAGAATCATTCTGGAATGTAAAGATAAACCCCGACTTCTATTCTGCACTTTTAACCTTTTAAACCCCTCCCCCAGTTTCCACCCTCACCTCCGACAATAAGTGTGAGGAGCTCATGGACTTCTTTGTCTCTAAGATTGACACCATCCATTCGGCCGCCTTTGCCTCTTCTCTTCCTTCCCCTAGCCCACCGGGTCAATCTTCCTCTAAGGATCCCCCTGCCCTACCCCTGAACTTGCATCTTTTCTCCAGTTTCTCTCCGATCTCCCCTCATGGCTTTTTTCAGCTCATCCTGTCCATGAGACCCACTTCCTGCTCCCTTGACCCTATTCTCACCAAACTGTTGACCACCCAACTTCCCTTTCTCGTTCCCATGTTAGCTGACATTGTTAATGGTTCTCTCTCCTCAGGTACTGTCCCCCTCTCCCTCAAATCCACCGTCATCACCCCTCTCCGTAAAAAAAACAACCCTTGACCCCCTCGGTCCTTGCAAACTAAAGCCAAATCTCCAACCTTCCTTTCCTCTCCAAAGTCCTTGAACGTGTTGTCGCCTCCCAAATCCGTGCCCATCTTTCCCGGAATTCAATGTTTGAATCCCTCCAATCTGGTTTCCACGCCTGCCACAGTACCGAAACGGCTCTCATCAAAGTAACAAATGACATCCTTCGAGACTGTGACAAAGGCAAACTAACCTTTCTTGTCCTTGTTGACTTGTCTGCAGCCTTTGACACAGTTGACCATTCCATCCTGCTCCGACGCCTCTCCACCGTCGTCCAGCTGGGTGGGACTGCACTCGTCTGATTCCATTCTTACCTATTTAATCATAGCCAGAGAATCACCAGCAACGGCGTCTCATTCTCTGCTGAAACCCTCATCCATGCCTTTGTTACCTCTGGACTTGATTATTCCAACCCACTCCTGGCTGGCCTCCCACATTCTACCCTATCCTACTCTGTGCCTCCCTGCACCTGATGCTCGAGGGCTGGTTCTCCGTCCGGCAGTCAGGCCTGGCCCAGAACCAATCGCTGCTCTCCCAGATCTGGAAGGAATATGCTAAGGGGGGGCAGCAGATATATCACTGTGGACAACTTCACGGTGTGCATGGAGATCGTCAGTGCCTGGGCTAAGGGGCCTGCTGAGTGTTTGGACTTTCATTGCCTTCCTGCAGAATAACCCATACTGCTTTTTCCTGCAACTCATCATGTCCCTGGGCCAGCTGTACGGCGACCTACTGCACTATCGGGACGGCTTCATCCACAGCGAGTTCGGGCACCCGCTCCACTTCTGGTTCTACTTCAACTTCCTCAACGGCCTGTGGATCGTGATCCCGAGTATCCTGATCCGGGACGCCTTGGTCAATCTCAGCCGGTCGCAGCGCCCGGCGGGAAGGCCAAGACCACGTGAGGGAGGGCGGCGGGAGTTCGGGACCCGTCTCTCCTTCCCTCCACCCCCGCCTCCCTCCCCAGTACTATAGGCCCCTCGAGATCTTCGCCCTGAATACCAGAGACCATTGTGGACGTGGCTGGGCATTGCAGCCGCTCGGTCGGCCAATGAGTGCGTGTCGCTGTCCGATTGTTCCGCTTTGTGGTCAAGCTCTGTGAGCCATTGGGTTGCACCGTCCCCCTGTCTGTGTGTGTCTGTGTGTGTCTGTGGTCCATGCAGCAGAGCAGGTCTCCAGTTGTCTTGGGTAATCCTTGCCACTAGACCAAGACCTAGCTCTGTCAAGCCCGTGTGGTGGCTGGTGCACAACGGCCACCACACGTTAAAAAAATCCACGCACAGGTATCTTCAACCCTTGAGGATGTAGTTCGGGTTCTTCTTATGAAACACCTGTGAACTTATCCTTTTTTTGGCGTGGAGCAAGTCATCCTCGTTTTGAGGGACCGCCTATGATGATGACCCTACGTAAACTAGAGGTGATCCAAAACTCGGCTGCCCGTGTCCTAACCCGTACCAAGCCCCACTCACACATCAACCCTGTGCTTGCTGACTTATATTGGCTTCCGGTAAAGCAACACCTGGATTTCAAAATTCTCATCCTTATTTTCAAATCCCTCCATAGCCTCACCCCTCCCTATCTCTGTAATCTCCTCCAGCCCCACAACCCCCTGAGATGTCTGTGCTCCTCTAATTCTGCCCTCTTGAGCATCCCTGATTATAATTGCTCAACCATCGCTGACCGTGCCTTCTGTTGCCTGGGCCTCAAGCTCTGCAACTCCCTGCCTAAACCTTTCCGCCTCTCTACCTCTCTTTCCTCCTTCAAGATGCTCCTTAAAAGCTACCTAAGGCAAAAAGCAAAAAGGACCACATTACAGCAAAATTCTAAAGGGGCAATGTGTGTTAGAAAGACAAGTGTGAAAGCTCTGTGCCTCAATGCGAGAAGTATTCGGAATAAGGTGGACGAATTAACTGCGCAGATAGCCATTATGATGTAATTGGCATCACGGAGACATGGCTCCAGGGTGACCAAGACTGGGAACTCAACATCCAGGGATATTCAACATTTAGGAAGGATAGACAGAAAGGAAAAGCAGGCGGGGTGGCATTGCTGGTTAAAGAGGAAATTAATGCAATAGTAAGAAAGGACATTAGCTTGGATGATGTGGAATCAGTATGGGTGGAGCTACAGAGTACCAAAGGGCAGAAAATGCTTGTGGGAGTTGTGTACAGACCACCAAACAGTAGTAGTGAGGTTGGGGATAGCATCAAACAAGAAATAAGGGATGTGTGCAATAAAGGTACAGCAGTTATCATGGGTGACTTTAATCTACATATTGATTGGGCGAACCAAACTGGGAGTAATGCGGTGCAGGAGGATTTCCTGGAATGTATTAGGGATGGTTTTCTCGACCAATCTGTCGAGGAACCAACTAAGGAGCTGGCAACCCAAACTGGGTGATGTGTAATGAGAAAGGACTAATTAGCAATCTTGTTGTGCAAGGCCCCTTGGAGAAGAGTGACCATAACATGGTAGAATTCTTTACTAAGATGGAGAGTGACACAGTTAATTCAGAAACTAAGGTCCTGAACTTAAGGAAAGGTAACTTCGATGGTTTGAGGCGTGAATTGGCCAGAATAGACTGGCAAATGATACTTAAAGGGTTGACTGTGGATAGGCAATGGCAAACATTTAAAGATCATATGGATGAACTTCAGCAATTGTACATCCCTGTCTGGAGTAAAAATAAAACGGGGTAGGTGGCTCAACCGTGGCTAACAAGGGAAATTAAGGATAGTGTTAAATCCAAGAAAGAGGCAGATAAATTGGCCAGAAAAAGCAGCAAACCTGAGGACTGGGAGAAATTTAGAATTCAGCAGAGGAGGACAAAAGGTTTAATTAAGAGGGGGAAAATAGAGTATGAGAAGAAGCTTGCCGGGAACATAAAAACTGACTGCAAAAGCTTCTATAGATATGTGAAGAGAAAAAGATTAGTGAAGACAAACGTAGGTCCCTTGCAGTCAGATTCAGGTGAATTTATAATGGGGAACAAAGAAATGGCAGACCAATTGAACAAATACTTTGGTTCTGTCTTCACGAAGGAAGACGCAAATAACCTTCCGGAAGTACATGGGACCGAGGGTCTAGTGAGAAGGGAGAACTGAAGGATATCCTTATTAGGCGGGAAATTGTGTTAGGGAAATTGATGGGATTGAAGGCCGATAAATCCCTGGGGCCTGACAGTCTGCATCCCAGATTACTTAAGGAAGTGGCCCTAGAAATAGTGGATGCATTGATGATCATTTTCCAGCAGTCTATCGACTCTGGATCAATTCCTATGGACTGGAAGATAGCTGATGTAAAACCACTTTTTAAAAAGATAGGGAGAGAGAAAGCCAGTAATTATAGACCGGTTAGCCTGACATCAGTAGTGGGGAAAATGTTGGAATCAATTATTAAGGATGAAATAGCAGCCCATTTGGAAAACAGTGACAGGATCAGTCCAAGTCAGCATGGATTTATGAAAGGGAAATCATGCTTGACAAATCTTCTGGAATTTTTTGAGGATGTAACTAGTAGAGTGGACAAGGGGGAACCAGTGGATGTGGTGTATTTGGACTTTGAAAAGGCTTTTGACAAGGTCCCACACAAGAGATTGGTGTGCAAAATCAAAGCACATGATATTGGGGGTAATATGCTGACGTGGATAGAGAACTGGTTGGCAGACAGGAAGCAGAGAGTTGGGATAAATGGGTCCTTTTCAGTATGGCAGGCAGTGACTAGTGGAGTGCCGCAGGGCTCAGTGCTGGGACCCTAGATCTTTACAATATACATCATTAATTTAGATGAAGGAATTGAGTGTAATATCTCCAAGTTTGCAGATGACACTAAACTGGGTGGTGGTGTGAGCTGTGAGGAGGACGCTAAGAGGCTGCAGGGTGACTTGGACAGGTTAGGTGAGTGGGCAAATGCATGGCAGATGCAGTATAATGTGGATAAATGTGAGGTTATCCATTTTGGGGGCAAAAACGCGAAGACAGAATATTATCTGAATGGTGACAGATTAGGAAAAGGGGAGGTGCAATGAGTCCTGGGTGTCATGGTTCATCGGTCATTGAAAGTTGGCATGCAGGTACATCAGGCGGTGAAGAAGGCAAATGGTATGTTGGCCTTCATAGCTAGGGGATTTGAGTACAGGAGTAGGGAGGTCTTACTGCAGTTGTACAGGGTGTTGGTGAGGCCTCATCTGAAATATTGTGTTCAGTTTTGGTCTCCTAATCTGAGGAAGGACGTTCTTGCTATTGAGGGAGTGCAGCGAAGGTTCACCAGACTGATTCCCGGGATGGCTGGACTGTGATATGAGGAGTGACTGGATCAACTGGGCCTTTATACATTGGAGTTTAGAAGGATGAGAGGGGATTTCATAGAAACATATAAGATTCTGACGGGACTGGACAGGTTAGATGCGGGTAGAATGTTCCCGATGTTGGGGAAGTCCAGAACCAGGGGACACAGTCTTAGGATAAGGGGTAGGCCATTTAGGACTGAGATGAGGAGAAACTTCTTCATTCAGAGAGTTGTTAACCTGTGGAATTCCCTGCCGCAGAGAGTTGTTGATGCCAATTCATTGGATATATTCAAGAGGGAGTTAGATATGGCCCTTACGGCTAAGGGGATCAAGGGGTATGGAGAGAAAGTAGGAAAGGGGTACTGAGGTAATGATCAGCCATGATCTTATTGAATGGTGGTGCAGGCTCGAAGGGCCGAATGGCCTACTCCTGCACCTATTTTCTATGTTTCTATGTTTCTATCTTTACCTCTTTGTCCAAGCTTTTGGTCACCTGAGCTAATTTATACTTATGCAGCCCGGTTTCAAATTTTTTTAAATATCACAATTCTCCTGTGAAGCGCCTTGGGACATTTCACTATGTTAAAGGCGCTATATAAATACAAGTTGTTGTTGTTGTCTGATGTGAGCCAGCCCTCATCTGCTGAGTTGGCAGACCTACTTTTTGCAGAATTATTATCCTTTTTATAACTTGCAATTTCTTTGGGTTTAAAGATTTCTTACAAACCTGTGCGCCCTCTCCCTCAGTCTGAGCCATCCTGCAACGTGTCGCTGTGTGCCAGCCAGCGCACGCCACACCTTCCGTGGAATTGGGTGCGAGGAGCTTCACTAAAATTCCGTCTAATCAGTACTTGTGCTGAACCTGACGGTTTCTGGATTAGCGCCTCCAGGCAAGTTCCAATTATGGTAATCAGCAATTGGGACCAAAATTGTGTGCTGAACCCAGACTTTCAAACAGGTGGGCACCCATTTATTATTAGCGTAGCACTCATTTAGAGCCTGGTTTTATCCTTTGGCTAAAACAACCCCCACACTGTTGGTATCATCATCATCATAGGTGGTCCCTCGAATCGAGGATGACTTGCTTCCACGCCAAAAAGAGGATGAGTTCACAGGTGTTTCAATGAAGGACCCGAACTACATCCTGAAGGGTGGAAGGTGCCTGTGCGTGAATTTTTATAACGTGTCGTGGCCGTTGCACACCAGCCATCACATGGGCTTGACAGAGCTAAGTCTTGGTTCAGTGGCAAGGATTACCCAAGACGACTGGAGAGCAGTTCTCTGCACCTAGTGCGCACACATATTGCTGTGTGGGCTGGCTCGTTCTGCCCCTGGGCCCCTGGCCCCGAACTCGCGCCTCCCCTGGGCCCCAATCATGTCCCTCCACAGTCTTTAAGTAACGTTCCTGCAGCTGGTTTCCTGGTGCTGCACGCCAGCTCTCCCTGTTAGTGTCTACTCCAGGTGGTGAGGTAAGTGTTTAAAAGCAATTTGTGAAAACCGGCATTCAGTGAGCGTTGCATACTCATGTCACCACCTCCCTGGCATTGAGGTCCCCGGCAATAAGCTGTTACCGATTTGGCATGCAGCAGTCAGTACTGGTCTCAATGCCAAACTAGCACCATCTACTGGCACTAATGGACGCCACCAAGGCGGCAAACTTTTCCCCTTCTGAAAGTTTTTTAAAACTGTGGCTGCAGGTGCAACAAGCATCAGAACAATAATCATGCCATTGTTTATTGGTTTATCAATTTTAAATGCCATTTAAATTCCACCAGACTTCTTACCGATTAGAATACCCTCCGTTGGTTCTTAGCCAATTTAAAGATTTCTCCCCAGAGTCACTATTTAAAATTTCTAAATTACTCATTCCTAAACTGAGCTGAAAAATCTAGGTGCAGGATTTGACCAATTTTGACAACAGTCAATGAGGGTGAAATATGCTTGATAAGTCAAGGTGTAGCTCTTAAGTAAAGCCTACCTTGGGTTTTAAAATCTGGTACAATAGATTGCAGGAGAAAGAGTAGACCGAGGAAGGTAAAGATTTTCACAGTTTTGAGATTCTGAGAAAGTGTATGAGATACTGTCATGAGTCTATTTAAAAAAAAACAATTAAGTTGCAAGGGATAGAACATTTGCACTACATGGTGAAATACACTAGCAGATCTCCCATATTACTCCTGCTAAGTTGGAAAGTAGTTTTTTTAATCCCACCTAGTATTACAATATGCCAAGCAGGACCACTGATTGAAAAGGTTATATTGTATTTCTACTGCATTCCATTGTGAGAATATTAGTGATATTTTTGCATTTAATTATGTGCATTTGTGTGTAAAATGTAAATCAGTGTTTTTTATTATGTTTATGTAGTTCATGTTATCTTCCACTTTATAAAGCATGGGTTATTGAGGGTGATGGAATGGAAGATGTTCCAGGATGCAGGTACCGAGGAAAATTATGTGGTTAGATGCTGGGAGGTTGAATACATACATAAAGAATGGTCACTTAGCTGAGATAGAGAAATATGGTCAGCGCCTGTGAAACTGCACCTGACCAAGAATGCAGCACCTCCCCCAATACTGCCGAGTGTCAGCCTTGGCTCAGTGGCAGCACTCTCGTCTCAGTCCCGGAGCTCCAGTCCGGAGACTTCAGCATACAATCCAGGCTGACACCCAGTGCTGCACTGCCGGAGGGGCCGTCTTTTGAATGAGAGGTTAAAGTGAGGGCCCACCTCTCAGGTGCATAGAAAAGGTCCCACGGTGCCATTTGAAGAAAAGCAGGGGGAGCTTTCCTGGTGTCCTGGCCATTATTTATCCCTCAATCAACATCACTAACTATCAGATTATCTGCTCATTATCTGCACTGCTGTTTTTGGAGCTTGCTGTGCGGAATTTGGCTGCTGTGTTTCCCACATTACAATGGTTAATTGACTGCGAAGGGCTTTGGGACGTCCTGAGCTGGTGGAAGCGACGATAGAAATGCAAATCTTTCTTTCTTCAGGAGAGAATGTAAAAACAAACATTCTGGAGCTGCCCAACAGAGGGTGAGAAAAGTGAGCAAACGCGATACTGTGGAGACTGCAAAGAATCAGTTGGGAATGGAAGAGCTTTTCCTACTGCAGCAATGGTGCGTGCTTCATGTTTTTTACCCCAAGCAACATTTTTAAGGAAATGTGTGAAAATGAAAAAGGAAACTAATGTGTTTGAAAGAAAACTTAAAATTTAATCAACCAAGGAAGAAGCTTTCTCTTCCAGTATAGCAATAAATGGATCAATAATTTAAATAATAAATAATAATATTGAATAACTTATACAATCATTAGTCCTCACGATCCAAAAATACACCTTCGTTTCACTAAAGTTTAAATGCAAATAATATACAAGTCAAGCAGTAACAAATATTGCTACCTGTGTTTCACCAACATATTCCAACATCAATCTTTTCAGTCCAATATGACCAAAATGATTGTAATTCAATGGATTGCGAATTCTGTACTTAGTACATACACACGCTCTCCCGAAACCAACTACTCCTGGTTTGTGTTATGAACTGCGGAGAGTTCGGGACGGTCTCACTCCGCTGTGAAGATTGTGATTCTCTTGCGGTGCTCCTTCCGGTCCATGTCCACAGGCTGTTTGCTCTTTCTGGACGTGCTGATGTACCAGCCCCGGTACATCGCCGATTCAAACTCAAAGTCCTCGCCAGAACTCGAATCTTTCTTAAAGAACACGAAGCGGAGCAGGTCGGTAGCACTGCTGATATTCTGCAGAGTCTTGTCCCATTTCTGTGCAAATAGAAACATCATCGGTTGGAACACATTGAAATACATTTATATTTCAGCTGAAAAAGCTGCAGGGGGCTTTATTTCAGGATATGTTGGTGTGCACGGGGCTGGTTGCCTGATGTTGGTGGGAGGTTCTGAGCCGGCAGACCTAATGCCGCCCATCCCTTTCCCGTCCCATTCCCTTCTTGGGGAATTCAGCTCCTGTGCCTGGCGGGGCTGCTACCCTGATATTAGGGCTCCGCCCAGACTCCGCGTCAGCTGACTGTCTGCAAATGCACAGGGCGATTGCCCTTGATCCCGGGACTATTCTAAGCCAGCTGACCTTGGCCAGGAAGGGGAGAGAGGACAGAGCATTCCTGGGCTAGGGCGGGGGAAAAAGGCCAGGGTTCCATCTCCTGATCACTGTGCAGCGATCCCTGCTGGAGATTGTACATGTTTGGGTATCAGGTCAGGCCAGGCTAGGACTGGGCTGTGGGGCCGCACCCTCGGGTTAAATAGCTTTCTGATACACTATCTGAGGATGGGCTCCATGGGCGAGGGAGTGGAGGGTGGCCAGCACCCATGGAACCAGTATCCCAGAGGCAGCACCTCAGGAGGCGGGGAAGTGGACTGTAAGATATGGGCGGGGGATTTCCCTGAGGCTGCAGAACCAGTGTTGAAATTGGTCATATTGTGGACATGGGGCATCACAGCCAGAGTGAAGGGAAGGTTACAAAACATGGACTGAATCCTCTGACACATGTAAGTTGTAGAGAATGAACACGGGCAGGCTGGCAGCAGAGGCCGAGCCTCCAGGTAGCAATGACGTGATATTTGTCAGATAACTGTGCAATCCCTTACCTCCACCTGCATCCTGGGTCTGTCATGTGATCCCGTGCAAGAGAGGAACAGATTCCGCCTGTTGATTCCCAGAACAACAGGCAAATCATTCTCTGTGCTCACAGCGGTCTTGTAGTACCTCACATCCAGTGTTACTGTAAGTTAAAGAGGGAACATGTTAGTACTGTCGTCAGAATATATTGAGACCAAGATTACTAAAAGTGCAGCTCCCCAGTTATTACTGGATAAATGCACCATCTGGAATGGAATTGAGCCATTCAGGCTGGATGGTCATCGGGTTCAAGTTAACCAAGGCAGGCACTGGTGCATTACAATTGGCCTCAGCAACACTCCGCCAGGGAGCAGATGAAATGGCCAGGGTCCCTGCTCCTGGTCCCGATCTAGTGATCCTGGGGACATACATCAGTCGGGCTGGGCTATGATGCGCCTCCCCCATGGCTGAATAGCCTGACAACACTTTGGCCTCACAGTAAGAATGGCCAAGTTGGTGAGGTACTGGGTGGGGGGAGAGTGACTCCTGTAGAAATATATCCCAGCCAAGAGTCAGCCTCTGTGCAGGGAGTCAGGAGAGGCGGGGAGAGAATAGAGGCGGGGCAAAGAAGAGCGACAGTGACCGGGAGAGAATTCTTCTTCCGAACAGGAAGATTGAAATACTTTGGCCAACTTTTCCTTGTTTGAAGTGTTCCAGAAAAGAGCAAGGGCGGAGGTGACCCACCTTCGTCCTTCGGCTCCTGCAAGAACAGGGCGACGAGCTGGAGGTTGTCCGACAGCATCAGAGACTTGTCTTGCTCGTCCTTCACCTGCGTGCGCTCACTCCGCATGAACCTGTAGGAGCTGTTCGCCTGTTCAGTGTCGTCATAGCTGATGCAGGTAATGGCTTCTGTTGGCACAAATCGAAAGCAGTTATTCACCGCAGCAAATTAACGGAGATTGATCAGAAAAAAAATCAATCTGGAAGTGTAATATGTCTCTGGGCAGCGCTGGCAAGGCTGCAGTTCTTGGCCAGCCCGGGTTACCCGGGTGCCAGGCTGTCTTGTCAAATCCTTACGCCAATGGGAATGCCACAGCTGCTGTGGGCAATGCCACTATATTGAGCCAGCAACAATGAGGGAGCAGCAACAGAAGCACTGACACAGCAGCCAGCAGCCATGATGCCGGGTGCCACACTGCTCACACAGTTGGCCATGGCACCAATGACAACACTGGAAGGAAACGCTTCTTACCTTCCACCAGCGCATTGAAGCTCCCGAGCAGCTCGCTGCCCTTGAAGGAAGTGCCCTTGTGTCCCCAGCCATTGCTCGACGGCCGCCCCAACCCCTTCTTGAATTTTTCAACAGCCAGGACCAACATGACAGCCTTTTCCAGCGAGAGTTCTGCATTGCCGGCCGCGGTTATGGACGAGGATGTCCCGGTGATTTCTAGCTGGTAGCTCTCTCCGTCTGCTCGGTGACTGGCCGTGCTCGTCTCCATCACTTTTGGTAAGGTCTCTTGAAATAGGCTCTGCAAAATGAGCAAACAGTCAGATTCACTGAGTCCAGTCTCGTTGGCGGGTGATGTGCTTTCTTTACCATAGCCTCCAGTCCCCCCTCAGAAATGCCAAGGGTCCCGGGCGTGTTTAGTGGGAGTTGAGATGAAGGAATGAGGTGTCTCTGTTACACCTTGGACAAGGAGCTGCGCCCAGGATACACTCAGGGGATTGCCTGGAATTACTGCAATTGGTGCAGAAACAGGACCTCCCAATCGCTGCAGGCACCACACACTGATACCCTGTGGCTGGCAAGTTGGGGCACAGGACGGAGAATTTTAGCTGTGAGGGAAGATTGGATAGGCTGCGTCTGTTTTCTTTGGAACAGAGGAGGCCTAGATAGAGTGGATAGGAAGGGGTGAATAACCAGGGCGCATAGCTTTACAGTCATTGGTAGGAGCTTTAAAGGGGATTTGAGGGGAAAGAGGATGGTAGGGGTCTGGAACTCACTGCGTGAAAGGGTGGTAGAGGCAGAAACCCTCACCACATTTAAAAAGTACTTGGATATGCACCTAAAGTGACATAACCTGCAGGGCTACGGACCGAGAGCTGGAAAGTAGGATTTGGCTGGGTAGCTCTTGGTCGGCCGGCGCGGACACGATAGGCGGAATGGCCTCGCTCCGTGCTGTAAATGTCTCTGGTTCTTTGAGGGCTGAGACAGAGGAAACTCTCGCAGCCCGGATTGGTGGGCTGGAGCGTGGGGTAGGGCCTGGGAATTTAATCTCTGCACTGAGAAAGTGTTTCCAAAGGGGGTTCCTTTTGCATTATGAATTCTGCTCGCTCAGAGCATTGTAATATTTACCAACTCAAGCTTACTGTAACTGTAACAAAATGCATGTCTTCCCCCCTCACCCCCCGCAATATCAGGTTGATACAATGCCAGTGAAAGATTCTTACCTTGAGCTGGGGGCAGGAGACCGGAGAAGTCAGGCGAGAATTCCTGCGGCGGCGGTGACTGAAGGTTCTGCGGATAGAGCGAGCATCATTTAGTTGCTGCAAACATGGGCAGGATTCAGAGATAGAGAGCGACTGGCATCGCTCAGTTTGGGATTAAACGCTAAACAAAATCTTACCTTCGAGATTCACTATCAACCATTGGAATGGTCACGGGTCCAACCTCAGTCTTCATGCCTCGTGTCTTCGCGGTAGATTTGACGCTCTCAGTTGTTTTGGGTTATATCTGGCGGTGTGCTCAAGATTGTCAGGATTACTGTGTCGCTGTGCTGACAAACAGCCTTCAGCCCGTGTCTTATACACAGCGCCCTCCACATGCTCCTCCCTCAGGGCGGGTCTCCCCTGGATGGAATTTTTTGGATTGCGTAGTGCATTATTTCAGAAATGTCTTGAGAAGTTCCTCAGCGTGTGGATATTCCCGAAATTAACCCTCTCGCCACTGGTACCCATTCAAATTTGAAAAGCAAAAGCATTTCACTGCCTGCTAAGCCCCATAAGGTTTAACAAGTAAAGGCCACACTTGTTCTGTGTTGAGGGTATCCAGGCAGCATTTTACCCTTTGAGTGTAATGATACTGAGGCCCAGAACCTCAGCCACATCACACACTGCAGCTGTAATTTTCCGTCCCTCCAATACCCCTGCTGCAGCCTGGGGAGGGTTTTTGCCCCATGCTGCCTGACCTGGCGAGCAGGCACACTTTGCATTTTCAGATTTCCAGCAAGCTGCAGTATTTCGTTGTGTTTCTCAATTCAGACAGTCTCAGTAACAGAGGCTGCAAATCAAAGAATCAGTCTGCGCTGGGGATGGCCAGTGTATTGCCCAAGGTAGGATTGGTGGGCCATAAGGTGGAGGGGGGACACAGAGTTAAGATCATTGGCTAAAGAACCAGAGGGGAGATGGGGTGAACTTTTTTTACGCAGCGAGTTGTTGTGGTCTGGAATGTTCTGCCTGAGAGGGCGGCGGAAACAGATTCAATAATAATTTTTAAAAGTGAATCGGATAAATATTTGGAAAGGAAAAAGGTGCAAGGCTTTGGGGAAAGGGAAGGGCTTGGGACGGATTAGAAAACCCTTCCAAAGAGACGATGGGCTGAACGGCCTACTTCTGTGTTGTATGATTCTATAAGTTTCTGCCTTGCCCTGGAGACAGGACACGAAAAGAAAATGAAAGACTTGGATTTATATAGCGCCTTTCACAGCCACCGGACGTCTCAAAGTGCTTTACAGCCAACGAAGTACTTTTGGAGTGTAGTGACTGTTGTAATGTGGGAAATGTGGCAGCCAATTTGCGCACAGCAAGCTCCCACAAACAGCAAAGTGATAATAACCAGATAATCTGTATTTTAGTGATGTTGATGGAGTGATAAATATTGGCCAGGACACTGGCCTACTCCCCTACTCTTCTTCGAAATAATACCATGGTATCTTTTACATCCACCTGAGGGACCAAAGGGGAATCGGTTTAACGTCTCATCGGAAATACGGCACCTCCGACAGTGCAGCGCTCCCTCAGCACTGCACTGCAGTGTCAGCCTAGATTTATGTGCTCAAGTTTCTGGAGTGGGACTTGAACCCACAACTCACAGGCGAATGTGCGACCCACTGAGCTGACATAAAAAAACAAGTGTCCAAGCGAACAGAAGGAGTGGCTGATCTATTGAGCGAAGTTTATTGTGTTAGGCGACTTTCTCTGAGGCAGTTTCAGGGTTGCAAAAGCCGGAAATGTATCCGGTCTTTCAAACAGCTGGAATGCCACATTTAAAAGTGCAATGGGTCCCCACCCATTCAATGTTTCGGGGTAACCCAATAGTACACAGCTCGGTATCACCTCCCCGGCCCGGATTGCAGCGGCCAGCACCATTCTGCAGAGGTTACAGACGAGTGAACAATACAGATCACACTTGCCCTGAGGGAAAGTTTCCAGGAAGCATGTCCGTTCACTGAGCTCAGTGACCGCACTCACAATAAACTTCCCCATCTCGTCCCGCTCGTCCACAGTACGTGTGATCAGTTGGACCACATGAGGTTATTATGGGATGGGGGATGCACATGGGGTGGGGCGGGGGACGTAAAACAGACAGAATCGCATTTGCCGACCGTTGCACCCGATATTCAATTCTACTGACCCGCTGAGATTTCCAGCATTCTTTGTTTTTATTTCAATTCTGATGAAGTCAGTGGAACTGACCATCGGGCCCAGGGTTTAACGGGAGACCGGTGAGACACCGCCCATGTGCAATTTCATCCTCAATCTGTGTAAATGTGCACAGACCCATGGTGTGAAAGTACTCCCAGACACTCCTTCCCCTTGTATAAAGAAAGACTTGCATTTCTATAGCGTCTTTCACGACCACCGAAGGTCCCCAATGCGCTTTACAATGCAGTATTTTTTGAAGTGTAGTCACTGTTGTAATGTAGGAAATGCGGCCAATTTTTGCACACAGCAAACTTCTATAAACAGCAATGTGATAAAGACCAGATAATTTGTTTTAGTGATGTTGATTGAGGGATAAATATTGGCCAGGACACTGGGGTTAACACCCCTGCTCTTTTTTGAAATAGTGCCATGGGGCCAGTTACGTCAACCTGAGAGAGTAGACTTGGTTTGACATCTCATCCGAAAGACGTCACCTCCAACAATGCAGCGCTCCCTCAGCACTCAGCCTAGGTTTCTGTGTTTCACCGTGTATACCTTGAGGCATCTAATTTAAGGAGTACATAGTCTGCCAGCTGATCTGATTGGAGGATGGCCCATTGGTGGTGCAGTGGGATAGAGACTGACCTTCCACCATTGGGAGTCACACTGAATGAAGTCAGTTGTCAGGGTAAGAATTCCACTTCTAAGTTCTAGTCACAGGACGAGAGCACATAATTGTGAAATTGCACATGTGCATCAAATGATTTTCTGTTCATCAAAATGAATGGATAGAAAATCTTGCTGTGGGGAAATGTCTGCTGCCTGCTCCTGACTTGTGCTGAGCACCGGATCATTTACTCTGGACAGACTGAATGATAGGAATAAAAACAAATTCCCCTTCAAATGCACCTAAAACTGATGAGTGAAACTATTTGTTACATGAGGCCTCAACCCAGTTTCGAATGAGCTGCTATTGCCTAACTTCTTACTGAGTCTCACTCAGATGGACGACAGGACGAGAGGTATGGGGAATGGAACTAGGTTCTATTGGGCAGTGAGCAATGTTCTCAGAGTTCGGTCGGAGGTACATTGACAGGACAGTATACAGGGAGCTTTACTCTGTATGTAACCCGTGCTGTACCTGCCCTGGGAGTGTTTGATGGGACAGTGTAGAAGGTGCTTTACTCTGTATCTAACCCGTGCTGTACCTGTCCTGGGAGTGTTTGATGGGACAGTGTAGAGGGAGCTTTACTCTGTATCTAACCCATGCTGTACCTGTCCTGGGAGTGTTTGATGGGACAGTGTAGAGGGAGCTGTACTCTGTATCTAACCCGTGCTGTACATGCCTTGGGAATGTTTAATGGGACAGTGTAGAGGGGGCTTTACTCACTACCTAACCCGTGCTGTACCTGCCCTGGGAGTGTATGATGGGACAGTGTAGAGGGAGCTTTACTCTGTATCTAATCCCGTGCTGTACCTACCCTGGGAGTGTTTAATAAGACAGTGTAGAGGGAGCTTTACTCTGTATCTAACCCCTTGCTCTACCAGCCCTGGGAGTGTTTGATGTGACAGTGTAGAGGGAGCATTACTCTCTATCTAACCCCGTGCTGTACCTGCCCTGGGAGTGTTTAATGGGACAGTGTAGAGGGAACATTACTCTGTATCTAACCTGTTCCTTACCTACCGTGGGAGTGCCTGATGTTAAAGGTGTTTCATTTTCTACCATTCGGTGCGAATGTGTCAGAGAGAGCCGCACTTGCTCCTGTTAGGCTTGCCATTGGTGACACCCCTGGAGTTTGTTGAGCAGGTTGCCATTTTGGCCGCATCTTTGGCAGCCGACCGCCCATGTGACGGGAATTCAAATGGCCAGAATGGCAAAGACCCCACGCAGATTCACCAGAATGATCCCGAAGCTGAGAGGGTTACATTCTGAGAACAGGTTTCATACCTCTGGCTTGTATAGAGGGAGTGATCTGATCGAGGTGTTTATTATTAAAGGGGTTGATAGGGTAGATAACTATGTCCTCTGGCGGGCGAGTCCTGAACAAGGAAGCACAACCTCAACATTAGAACTAATTAGAGGGAAATCATGAAGCACTTTTTCAAAGAATAGTAGAAATCTGGGCCACCTTTCCCCCAAAAGGCTGTGGATGTTAATTGAAGCTTTCAAGGCTGAGATCGGGAGATTGTTGTTCGGTATGGGAATCAAGGGATATGGAGGAAAGGGAAATGGAGGTGAGGTGCAGATCAGCCATGATCTAAGTGAATGGCGGAGCAGGCTCGAGGGGCTGAATGGCCTCCCCCTATTCCTATGTAACTAGGTCTAGCGCTATTCTATGGGGGTTCCAACAGTCGCCCACAGAGTAAATTCCTGAGAAATTGTGTGGCACCCGTCTCTAAAATGAGAAACATAAGGAATGCTGGAAATCTGAAAAAGAAACAATAATGCCTGAAATACACAGCAGGTCTATCACAATCGGTGATGAGAAAAGCCAAGTTAATGCTTCCCGAGGCAACCATGTTCTGCTGAACAACGGACGCATTAACCTATCCTTTCTCAGAACAGGTTCCGGAAGAGCTGCTGGATATTTCTAGGCTTGCCCCACCCCGGAAACACTTCAGGGCGATTATAATCCTGCTCGTAGGTAAGGCCCTGAGTTCAAATATGTTTGCCATTCTCCTGAAGCACGCAATTCCTGCCCGAGTTAAAATTGGGACCAACGGCGGTGCAAGAGTTCATGGCCTAACTGCTGCCGTTGTTTCACCTACCTGAGCCCTATCTCCCATAAAACAGTGACACATGCTGCTTTCTTAATGGAAAGTTTTAATTCCTTTGCCACTAGTCTCCGCACAGTGTAACACAAGAGGTTTACCACAACGTGAAATGATGAAAAGCCTGCAATTTATGAAAATAAGTAAAATGGTTATATCAAAAATCTGGGGACGCACTGTGCTTGATTAACAAATCATTATTGTAAATGGTCGGTAAATCATGAAGTTCGCGCACAAACGTCCAATATTTGATCCCCTGTTGGTGAGTCTCGAGCTAGGAACACATTGCCAGAAAATTATCCCCAACAACTTTGTGGGGTTTACATTTTTAAATCAATTCTCCCCTTTCCTTCCCTCTTGACGGCATCGACTCTTGCTGAGGTACAGTATCTGCCCTCAGATATCTTGCCCCAGTGGTCTCATGTGTGATCCCAGACAGTAAGCAGGCGAGTCGGATCCTGTCCTCATCAAACGTCAACACACCCACCCTTCCCAGCAAGGATTGCTGGACAGTGAATGGGAATGGGAACCCTCCCTAATCCAGAGGCCGTTAGGCCAATCATAACATCCCTGCTGCTACCCCTAGTGGGATCAACTAACCCAGCACAAACTGGGGCTCAATCCTCAGACCACTCTGGTCTGTACAGCTCAGCTTCATGTTGCCTTTACCAACTGAGCCATCGGGCAAAGCTAAAGTTGAAATGAATGGCACAAAACATGTGGGGGGGGGGGTGGGGGTGGGTCGATGTTAACCCCACCCTGCTGCGCAGGAACGGTGTGCGGGAGGGGTTAAAATCAGTCAGGCCTCACTTCCTTCATGATGTATAGGTGCACCGCCCGCTCCGGGCTCCCCTCATCCCGCCCGAGTTAAAATCAACCCTGAGATTTCACTGGCAAGCAGTTTGCTGTTAAGTCCCCCCAAAAAGAGACTAACACTCCAACAACCGTAATTGGAAAATATTCTGATGGTGAGGAGGGAGGCTTCATTTAAATTTTCAAATTTGTCTCTCGCCTGAAGTAGCAGGAATGAGGTCAGGGCTGGAAGGGAGGAGTGAGCGGGAACTTGGGCGTTTTCAATAGATAAAAATAAAATCAAACATTTTATTTCCCAGAAACTATCAGTCATTAAAAAGGCTGGGCTAAGATAACTCAATAATACCAGCAAGACTGTGACTGTGACAAAGGCAAACTATCCCTCCTCATCCTTCTTGACCTGTCTGCAGCCTTTAACACGGTTGACCATTCCATCTTCTCCAATGCCTCTCCACCACCGTCCAGCTGGGTGGGACTGCACTCGTTTGGTTCCGTTCTAATCTATCTAATCGTAGCCAGAGAATCACCTGCCATGGCTTCTCTTCCCTCCCCCACATCGTTACCTCTGGTGTCCCCCAAGGATCTATCCTTGGCCCCCTCCTATTTCTCATCTACATGCTGCCTCTTGGCGACATCATCCGAAAACACAGCGTCAGTTTCCACAAGTAGGCTGATGACACCCAGCTTTAACTCACCAACACTTCTCTCGACCCCTCCACAGTCTCCAAAATGTTAGACTGCTTGTCCAAGATCCAGTTCCGGATGAGCAGAACTTTCTTCAATTGAATATTGGGAAGACTGAAGCCATTGTTTTCAGTCCCCGGCACAAACTCCGTTCCTTAGCCACTGACTCCATGCCTCTCCCCAACTTCTGTCTGAGGCTGAACCAGACTGTTCACAACCTTGGTGTCATCTTTGACCCTGAAATGAGCTCTCGACCACGTATCTGCAGCATAACGAAGACCGCCTATTTCCACTTCTGTAACATCACTCATCTCTGCCTCTACCTCAGCTCCTCCACTGCTGAAGCCCTCATCCATGCCTTTGTTACCTCTAGACTTGACTATTGCAACCCACTACTGGCTGGCCTCCCACATTCTCCCCTATGGTAAAATAGAGTGATCCAAAACTCATTCTAACTCGCACCAAGTCCCACTCGCCCATCAACCCTGTACTTGCTGATCTACATTGGCTTCCAGTTAAGCAATGCCTGGATTTGAAAATGTTCATCCTTATTTTCAAATCCTTTTATAGCCTATCTACTCTCGATCTCTGTAATCTCCTCCAGCCCCACAACCCCTGAGATGTCTGTGCTCCTCTAATTCTGACCTCTTGAGCATCCCTGATCATAATCACTCAACTATTTGTGGCCGAGTCTTCTATTGCTTAGACCTCAAGCTCTGAAACTCCCTGGCTAAACCTCTCCGCCTCTCTTTCCTCCTTCAAGATGCTCCTTAAAACCTACCTCTTTGTCCAAGCTTTTGGTTACCTGAGCTAATTTATACATATGTGGCCCAGTGTCAAATTGTTAAAAATCTCATAATTCTCCTGTGAAGCACCTTGGGACGTTTCACTATGTTAAAGGCGCTATATAAATAGCTAGGAGATTGGCCGGTGGGTGCGGATAGCTCAGGAGAGGCTGCGGATATCTCAGGAGTGGCTGTCGAATGTATAGGCCTGCGGTACCAGGCTGCAGAGAGGAGGGAGGGTGCAGTGAGTGGAGGGGTCGCTAGGCCGGAGGGGTTGCCGTCAAGAGTTAGACTCGGGTCAGCATGGGTCCACTGGTGGAAGAGTGTTAGGCCATAGATCCACTCTCGGGAGCCCTTCACTCCACCGTCTGTGCTAGGGCCTTGTCAGCTTTTTCATTTATACCCCTCTTGCAGTTCCTGGGATCTGAGCTTGGAGCCGCTTGGTTCAGTGCTAAGACCCCTGTGGATGTTTACTAATCGGCTTTACGCGGGCCGGGAGCGGGGAGGCCATTCGGCCCGGGATTGCAGCGGGCCAAGGTGTTTGGCCTCCCAGCAGTGTTGAAACCTCTCCCCAGCGGTGTCCAGGCGTTCGGGCCCCCTCTGGAGATGACTGGGCCTCTACTTCCCCGCAGTGCTCCAGGTGTGGTCCATCCAGGTCTTTGTACATCATGGGAGTACATTCAGCCAGCCCTTCGGCCAGCCGGCCCCGCCCAACGACACACTCCGGGTCCCTTCGGCCAGCCGGACCGGCCCAACGACACACTCCCGGTCCCTTCGGCCAGCCGGCCCGGCCCAACGACACACTCCGGGTCCCTTCGGCCAGCCGGCCCCGCCCAACCACACACTCCGGGTCCCTTCGGCCAGCCAGCCCAGCCCAACGACGCACTCTGGGTCCCTTCGGCCAGCCGGCCTGACCCAGCCTCGCACTCGGGGTCACCTAAATCAGCCAGCCCGGCACACCGACGGGCTGTATCTGCCCTCGGTCGCTAGCAGTGAACATTAACTTTTAAACAACTTGATTTACAGTTTAGAGTTTTTTTAATCAACTTTTAACGAACTATTAATCTATTTATTAAACCTTCAATCAACCTGTGTAACTTTAAAAAAAATAATCTGGAAATACTTCTAAATTCAAACATTGAAAACAACTTGGAAACCTTTGGGGAAATTTTTAACCTTGGAAGAAACTTTCCAAAACATCCCTCGGAACCCCAGTGGACTGCTGACCTTCCTAACACCTATCCCCCAACCAAGCCTCGGGCCATCTACCATCAATGGCACTACTCGGCGCTGAGCTTGCGACCAACACCTCGCCGTAGGCAATTAGGCTTATACAGCAGTGCCTAGTCTCCAGTCGTCTTAAACCCCCTTTCCGCCGAACCAAGACCCTGCTCAGCTAAGCCCGAGTGGTTGCCGGTGTGCAGCGGCCACACCACGTTAAAAGAACTCACGCACAGGCATTTTCCACTTCGTAACTATGAAGTTCGAGACCTGGAACGTCAGCAACCTCATGGACAATTACAACAGGAACAGGCTGGAACGCCGCACGGCCATAGATGCCCGGGAACTTAGAGGATTTGACATTGACATCGCCGCCCCAAGTGAGACCAGGCGGGCAGGGAAAGGCCAGATCAAGGAACATGGTGGAGGTTACACCATTTTCTGGAAAGGAAAACCAGAGGAAGAACACCGCCTTCATGGGGTTGGCTTTGCCGTCAAAAATCAACTGGTCAACCGCCTCAAAGATTTCCCCTGCGGGGTTAATGAACACTTCATGACTCTTCGCCATACCCGATCCCAGAACCAATGCGCCACTGTCATCAGTGTGTACGCCCCAACACTCGATGCAACGGATGAGGCTAAAGAGAGTTTTTAATTCCAACCTCGAGACATCCCTGTCCCACGTCCCAATGAGCGAGAAATTGATCCTTCTAGATGACTTTAATGCCAGGGTCGACAAAGATTCAGCCCTCTGGGGAGGTGTGATTGGCCGAGAGGGGGTAGCGAAAGCCAACTCCAGCGGTACCCTACTCCTGACAAAATGTCTAGAACATAAACTCCTCATCACCAACAGCCTGCTCCACCTGAGGGACAATACAGAGCATCGTGGCAACACCCTTGCTCCAAACACTGGCACCTGCTTGACGATGTCATCATCCGAGCCAGGGATCGCAAGGTTATGCGCATAACCCGCGCCATGACAGAAGTTGACGACTGCTCGACGGCCATCGCCTTATCCGATCCATCATCGATATAAACATAACCCCAAAGCAGAGGGGACAGCAGAAGCAGTGCCAAAAAAGTTAATACCAGGACACTTAAAAACCCAGCTAAGAGAGCCGTATACAGCCAGTGCCTCACAGCTAATCTGGCGTGCCTTGAATACCCTGAGTTGCTGAATGCGCACAGTGCTTGGTCTTCCCTCCAGGTCTCCATAACCAGTGCCTGTGAAGAGACACTTGGTTACTCAACCAGAAAGCACCAGGACTGGTTTGATAAAAATGATCAGGAGATCCAAGAACTAATAGATCATAAGCAGAGAGCATTTCTGAGCCTCAAGTAACACCCCAACTCGGGAGTTGCAAAACAACATTACAGACGGCTCAAGGCTGAGGTCCAACAAAAAACCCGGGACCTAAAGAACAGGTGGTGGATGGAGAAAGCACAGGAGATACAACAACTGGCCGACAGCCACGATATGCGAGGATTCTTCATTGCAGTCAACGCCGCCTATGGTCCAAAGCCGCCTACGGTCCAAACTCCCAAGGCCACACCCCACTCCTGGCCAAGAACGGGGAAACACTCATCAAGGACACCGGGGCTGTCAGGGACCGCTGGAAGGAGCACTTTGAAGATCTCCTCAATCGAGACTCTGCCTTTGACTCGATTGTCCTCAACTCCATCCCGCAGAATGCGACCCGACACCACCTCAGTGAAACGCCAATGCTGCATGAGGTAGGCAAAGCCATAAAACAAAACAAAAATAACATGTCTACGGGTGCAGATGGAATTGCTGCTGAAGCTTTAAGGTATGGTGGAGAGGCGCTGTTGGTGCGGATACATGACTTCATCTCTCTCATTTGGAGGGAGGAGAGCATGCCGGGAGATCTCAGAGATGCAGCGATCGTGACCATCTTTAAAAAGGTCAAGTCCGACTGCGGCAACTACAGGGGAATCTCCCTGTTATCAGCCACTGGGAAGGTTGTCGCTAGAGTTCTCCTCAATCGACTTCTCCCTGTGGCCGAGGAGCTCCTCCCAGAATTAGAGTGCGGATTTCGACCTCTATGGGGCACAACAGACATGATCTTTGCAGCGCGACAGCTGCAGAAAAAATGCAGGGAGCAGTGCCAGCCGTTATACATGGCCTTTTTCAACCTTACAAAGGCTTTGACATTGTCAATCATGAGGGCATGTGGAGCATTCTCCTCCATTTTAGATGCCCCCAAAAGTTTGTCAACATCCTTCGCCTGCTCCACGACGACAGGCAGGCCGTGATCCTTACCAGTGGTTCCATTACAGACTCAATCCACGTCCGGACCGGAGTCAAACAGGACTGTGTCATCGCTCCAACCCTCTTCTCAATCTTCCTCATTGCCATGCTCAACCTCACAGTCAACAAGCTCCCCGCTGGAGTGGATCTACAGAACCAGTGCGAAGCTGTTTAACCTACGCCGCCTCCAGGCCAGGTCCAAGATAATCCCAACCTCTGTTGTTGAGCTGCAGTACGCAGACGACGCCTGCGCCTGCGCACGTTCTGAGGCTGAACTCCAGGATATAGTCGATGTATTCACCGAGGCATATGAAAGCATGGGCCTTACACTTAACATCCGTAAGATAAAGGTCCTCCACCAGCCTGTCCTCGCCGCACAGCACTGCCCCCCCAGTCATCAAGATTAATGGCGCGGCCCTCGACAATGTGGATCACTTCCCATACCTCGAGAGCCTTTTATCAACAAAGGCAGACATTGAAGTGGAGATTCAACATCGCCTCCAGTGCGCCAGTGCAGCCTTTGGCTGCCCGAGGAAAAGAGTGTTCGAAGACCAGGCCCTCAATTCTATCACCAAGCTCATGGTCTACAGGGCTGTCATAATAGCCACCCTCCTGAATGGATCAGAGGCATGGACGATGTACAGAAGACACCTTAAGTTGCTGGAGATATATCACCAACGATGTCTCCGCAAGATCCTGCAAATCCCCTGGGAAGACAGGCGCACCAACATCAGTGTCCTTGCCCAGGCTAATATTCTCAGCATTGAAGCACTGACCACACTCGATCAGCTTCGCTGGGCAGGCCACATATTTCGCATGCCAGACACGAGACTCCCTAAGCAATTTCTCTATGCGGAGCTACTTCACGGCAAATGAGCCAAAGCTGGGCAGCGGAAACGTTACAAGGACACCCTCAAAGCCTTCCTGGTAAAGTGCGATATCACCACTGACACCTGGGAGTCCCTGGCCCAAGACCGCCTGAGATGGAGAAAGTGCATCCGGGAGGGCATTGAGCTCTTCGAATCTCAACGCCACGAATGTAAAAGTGGTCAGGCGCAGGCAGCGGAAGGAGCATGTGGTAAATCAGTCCCACCCCCACTTCCCCCGACAAATGTCTGTCCCACCCTGTGACAGGGTCTGGGGCTCTCGTGTACGATGGTTCAGCCACCAAAGGACTCACTTTAGGAGTGGAAGCAAGTCTGCCTCGATTCCGAGGGACTGCCTATGATGATGATATAAATAGAATTTGTTGTTGTTGTTGAGCCCTCATCTGTTGAGTTGGCAGACTACTCTTTGCAGAATTATTATCCCTTTTATAACTTGCAATTTCTTTGGGTTTAAAGATTTCTTACAAACCTGCGTGCCCCCTCCCTCAGTCCAAGCCATCCTGCAACGTGTCACTGTGTGCCAGTCAGCACACGCCTTGCCTTCCGTGGAATTGGATGCGAGGAGCCCACATATACTGCTTCACTAAAATTGCATCGAATCAACACTTGTGCTAAACCTGATGGTTTCTGGTTTAGCGCCTCCAATTATGGTAATCAGCCATAAGTTCCAATTATGGTCATCAGCAATTAGGACCAAAATTGTCACCCATTTATTATTAGCGTTTCACCCATTTAGAGCCTGGTTTTATCCTTTAGCTGAAACAACCCCCACACTGTTGGTATACATACACAAAGAATGGTCACTTAGCTGAGATAGAGAAATATGGTCAGCGCCTGTGAAACTGCACCTGACCAAGAATGCAGCACCTCCCCCAATACTGCCGAGTGTCAGCCTTGGCTCAGTGGCAGCACTCTCGTCTCAGTCCCGGAGCTCCAGTCCGGAGACTTCAGCATACAATCCAGGCTGACACCCAGTGCTGCACTGCCGGAGGGGCCGTCTTTTGAATGAGAGGTTAAAGTGAGGGCCCACCTCTCAGGTGCATAGAAAAGGTCCCACGGTGCCATTTGAAGAAAAGCAGGGGGAGCTTTCCTGGTGTCCTGGCCATTATTTATCCCTCAATCAACATCACTAACTATCAGATTATCTGCTCATTATCTGCACTGCTGTTTTTGGAGCTTGCTGTGCGGAATTTGGCTGCTGTGTTTCCCACATTACAATGGTTCATTGACTGCGAAGGGCTTTGGGACGTCCTGAGCTGGTGGAAGCGACGATAGAAATGGAAGTCTTTCTTTCTTCAGGAGAGAATGTAAAAACAAACATTCTGGAGCTGCCCAACAGAGGGTGAGAAAAGTGAGCAAACGCGAGACTGTGGAGATTGCAAAGAATCAGTTGGGAATGGAAGAGCTTTTCCTACTGCAGCAATGGTGCGTGCTTCATTTTTTTTTACCCCAAACAACATTTTTAAGGAAATGTGTGAAAATGAAAAAGGAAACTAATGTGTTTGAAAGAAAACTCAAAATTTAATCAACCAAGGAAGAAGCTTTCTCTTCCAGTATAGCAATAAATGAATCAATAATTTAAATAATAAATAATAATATTGAATAACTTATACAATCATTAGTCCTCACGATCCAAAAATACGACACCTTCGTTTCACTAAAGTTTAAATGCAAATAATATACAAGTCAAGCAGTAACAAATATTGCTACCTGTGTTTCACCAACATATTCCAACATCAATCTTTTCAGTCCAATATGACCAAAATGATTGTAATTCAATGGATTGCGAATTCTGTACTTAGTACATACACACGCTCTCCCGAAACCAACTACTCCTGGTTTGTGTTGTGAACTGCGGAGAGCTCGGGACGGTCTCACTCCGCTGTGAAGATTGTGATTCTCTTGCGGTGCTCCTTCCGGTCCATGTCCACAGGCTGTTTGCTCTTTCTGGACGTGCTGATGTACCAGCCCCGGTACATCGCCGATTCAAACTCAAAGTCCTCGCCAGAACTCGAATCCTTCTTATAGAACACGAAGCGGAGCAGGTCGGTAGCACTGCTGATATTCTGCAGAGTCTTGTCCCATTTCTGTGCAAATAGAAACATCATCGGTTGGAACACATTGAAATACATTTATATTTCAGCTGAAAAAGCTGCAAGGGTCTTTATTTCAGGATATGTTGGTGTGCACGGGGCTGGTTTCTTGATGTTGGTGGGAGGTTCTGAGCCGGCAGACCTAATGCCGCCCATCCTTTTCCCGTCCCATTCCCTTCTTGGGGAATTCAGCTCCTGTGCCTGGCGGGGCTGCTACCCTGATATTAGGGCTCCGCCCAGACTCCGCGTCAGCTGACTGTCTGCAAATGCACAGGGTGATTGCCCTTGATCCCGGGACTATTCTAAGCCAGCTGACCTTGGCCAGGAAGGGGAGAGAGGACAGAGCATTCCTGGGATAGGGCGGGGGAAAAATGCCAGGGTTCCAGCTCCTGATCACTGTGCAGCGATCCCTGCTGGAGATTGTACATGTTTGGGTATCAGGTCAGGCCAGGCTAGGATTGGGCTATGGGGCTGCACCCTCAGGTTAAATAGCTTTCTGATACACTATCTGAGGATTGGCTCCATGGGCGAGTGAGTGGAGGGTGGCCAGCACCCATGGAACCAGTGTCGCAGAGAGAGGCAGCACCTTCAGGAGGAGGGGAGATGGACTGTAAGATATGGGCAGGGGGTTTCCCTGAAGCTGCAGAACCAGTGTTGAAATTGGTCAGATTGTGGACATGGGGCATCACAGCCAGAGTGAAGGGAAGGTTGCAAAACATGGACTGATTCCTCTGACACATGTAAGTTGTAGAGAATGAACACAGGCAGGCTGGCAGAAGAGGCCGAGCCTCCAGGTAGCAATGACGTGATATTTGTCAGGTAACTGTGCAATCCCTTACCTCCACCTGCATCCTGGGTCTGTCATGTGATCCCGTGCAAGAGAGGAACAGATTCCGCCTGTTGATTCCCAGAACAACAGGCAAATCATTCTCTGTGCTCACAGTGGTCTTGTAGTACCTCACATCCAGTGTTACTGTAAGTTAAAGAGGGAACATGTTAGTACTGTCGTCAGAATATATTGAGACCAAGATTACTAAAAGTGCAGCTCCCCAGTTATTACTGGATAAATGCACCATCTGGAATGGAATTGAGCCATTCAGGCTGGATGGTCGTCAGGTTCAAGTTAACCAAGGCAGGCACTGGTGCATTACAATTGGCCTCAGCAACACTCCGCCAGGGAGCAGATGAAATGGCCAGGGTCCCTGCTCCTGGTCCTGATCTAGTGATCCTGGGGATATACATCAGTCGGGCTGGGCTATGATGCGCCTCCCCCATGGCTGAATAGCCTGACAACACTTTGGCCTCACAGCAAGAATGGCCAAGTTGGTGAGGTACTGGGGGGGGGGGGGGGAGAGAGTGACTCCTGTAGAAATATATCCCAGCCAAGAGTCAGCCTCTGTGCAGGGAGTCAGGAGAGGCGGGGAGAGAATAGAGGCGGGGCAAGGAAGAGCGACAGTGACCGGGAGAGAATTCTTCTTCCGAACAGGAAGATTGAAATACTTTGGCCAACTTTTCCTTGTTTGAAGTGTTCCAGAAAAGAGCAAGGGCTGAGGTGACCCACCTTCGTCCTTCGGCTCCTGCAAGAACAGGGCGACGAGCTGGAGGTTGTCCGACAGCATCAGAGACTTGTCTTGCTCGTCCTTCACCTGCGTGCGCTCACTCCGCATGAACCTGTAGGAGCTGTTCGCCTGTTCAGTGTCGTCATAGCTGATGCAGGTAATGGCTTCTGTTGGCACAAATCAAAAGCAGTTATTCACCGCAGCAAATTAACGGAGATTGATCAGAAAAAAAATCAATCTGGAAGTGTAATATGTCTCTGGGCAGCGCTGGCAAGGCTGCAGTTCTTGGCCAGCCCGGGTTACCCGGGTGCCAGGCTGTCTTGTCAAATCCTTACGCCAATGGGAATGCCACAGCTGCTGTGGGCAATGCCACTATATTGAGCCAGCAACAATGAGGGAGCAGCAACAGAAGCACTGACACAGCAGCCAGCAGCCATGATGCCGGGTGCCACACTGCTCACACAGTTGGCCATGGCACCAATGACAACACTGGAAGGAAACGCTTCTTACCTTCCACCAGCGCATTGAAGCTCCCGAGCAGCTCGCTGCCCTTGAAGGAAGTGCCCTTGTGTCCCCAGCCATTGCTCGACGGCCGCCCCAACCCTTTCTTGAATTTTTCAACAGCCAGGACCAACATGACAGCCTTTTCCAGCGAGAGTACTGCATTGCCGGCCGTGGTTATGGACGAGGATGTCCCGGTGATTTCTAGCTGGTAGCTCTCTCCGTCTGCTCGGTGATTGGCCGTGCTCGTCTCCATCACTTTTGGTAAGGTCTCTTGAAATAGGCTCTGCAAAATGAGCAAACAGTTAGATTCGGTGAGTCCAGTCTCGTTGGCGGGTGATGTGCTTTTTTTGCCCCAGCCTCCAGCCCCCCCAGAAATGCCAAGGGTCCCAGGCATGTTTAGTGGGAGTTGAGATGAAGGAATGCGATGTCTCTGTAACACCATGGACAAGAAGCTGCGCCCAGGATACACTCAGGGGATTGCCTGGAATTACTGCAATTGGTGCAGAAACAGGACCTCCCAACCGCTGCAGGCACCACACACTGATACCCTGTGGCTGGCAAGTTGGAGCACATGACGGAGAATTTTAGCTGTGAGGGAAGATTGGATAGGTTGGGTCTGTTTTCTTTGGAGCAGAGGAGGCTGAGGGGAGACCTAATTGAGGTGTGTAAAATTATGAGGGGCCTAGATAGAGTGGATAGGAAGAACCTGTTTCCTTAGCAGAGGGGATAATAACCAGGGTGCATAGCTTTACAGTGACTGGTAGCAGGTTTAAAGGGGATTTGAGGGGAAATGTCTTCACCCAGAGGGTAGTGGGGGTCTGAAATTCACTGCCTGAAAGGGTGGTAGAGGCAGAAACCCTCACCACATTTAAAAAATACTTGGATGTGCACGTGAAGTGCCGTAACCTGCAGGGCTACGGACCGAGAGCTGGAAAGTGGGATTAAGCTGGGTTGCTCTTGGTCGGCCGGCGCGGATTCGATGGGCCAAATGGTCTCGCTCCGTGCTGTAAATGTCTCTGGTTCTGTGAGGGCTGAGACAGAGGAAACTCTCGCAGCCCGGATTGGTGGGCTGGAGTGTGGGGTGGGGCCTGGGAATTTAATCTCTGCACTTAGAAAATATTTCCAAAGAGTGTTCAATTTGCATTGTGAATTCTGCTCGCTCAGAGCATTGTAATATTTACCAACTCAAGCTTACTGTAACTGTAACAAAATGCATGTCTTCCCCCCTCACCCCCCGCAATATCAGGTTGATACAATGCCAGTGAAAGATTCTTACCTTGAGCTGGGGGCAGGAGACCGGAGAAGTCAGGCGAGAATTCCTGCGGCGGCGGTGACTGAAGGTTCTGCGGATAGAGCGAGCATCATTTAGTTGCTGCAAACATGGGCAGGATTCAGAGATAGAGAGCGACTGGCATCGCTCAGTTTGGGATTAAACACTAAACAAAATCTTACCTTCGAGATTCACTATCAACCATTGGAATGGTCACGGGTCCAACCTCAGTCTTCATGCCTCGTGTCTTCGCGGTAGATTTGACGCTCTCAGTTGTTTGAGGTTATATCTGGCGGTGTGCTCAAGATTGTCAGGATTACTGTGTAGCTGTGCTGATAAACAGCCTTCAGCCCGTGTCTTATACACAGCGCCCTCCACATGCTCCTCCCTCAGGGCGGGTCTCCCCTGGATGGAATTTTTTTGATTGCGTAGTGCATTATTTCAGAAATGTCTTTAGAAGTTCCTCAGCGTGTGGATATTCCCGAAATTAACCCTCTCGCCACTGGTACCCATTCAAAGTTTGAAAAGCAAAAGCATTTCACTGCCTGCTAAGCCCCATAAGGTTTAACAAGTAAAGGCCACACTTGTTCTGTGTTGAGGGTATCCAGGCAGCATTTTACCCTCTGAGTGTAATGATACTGAGGCCCAGAACCTCAGCCACATCACAC